>NC_133820.1:83205550-83356029 GCF_047830755.1 Zonotrichia albicollis | reverse complement strand
AAAGACACCAATGACCTTGAGCTGGCTTCAGTCCATGTATTCCTTTCTGATGATCTGGAACAGGAATATAGTGATGATGAGCATTTTATAAATACCAGGAAGGGGAATCACATTGGAATTGTCATTGAACTGCGCATTGCACTCACTGTATTTTGCTAAGTGCCACTGAAATTTGTATTGTGTTTTCAGGAATTTTGTATAACTTTTATAAAACATCATATGACTGGCAAAATTAGTAATCTTGCGAAACAAATAATTTTCAAAAAAGTAAAATTGATATTAAATATTTCAGCCTCCACACATGGAGAGTCACAGAGAATCTGGTCAGAAATTATCATATTTTGATATATGGTCAAGTACTGAAATTCTTCAGCCTCGATCCTATCCTGCCTCAATGAGGAGCTCTCTAGGCTGGCCAGCTCAGCCTTGGTGGCTGGCCATCAGTAACTGCAGCTATGCTATTGCACACTCACAAGTAGGGCAGGATATGATTCTTAGGAACTGCCTGCTTTGAAAATGCACTTATAACATACACTGATAACATAATGACTGATATCATGGAGGAATAACAATAAGCAGTATGATGCTAATATCAGTCAAGTTTTATGAGACTGGCCTTCTTTAGAAATCTTCTAAATAATCTAACCATATGTATGTCTAATTCTTTGAAATCGTCATATATGTACAGATACTCATCTGCAAGAGATGTTTCCAGAAAACGGGTTTTTTTGCACAGAAGACTGAGGCTTGGTTTATACAAAATTTGATTTGAAGAATCACTCTCAACTGTTTCTATCCAGAGTTTTTGAGGGTCATAAGAGGAACACACCAGTCTTTTGGCCCTGTTCCCTCCCTACTGCAATTCTTGTCCTCCTGGTGGAAGCAGGTGTTGACTTTGGAAGCACAGCTGGCTATCTAAATCCAACAGCCTGACAAGCGTTGGTCACAAGTGGGAGCAATTGACCTTTGTTTAACAAGGTGGCACAGGAGCACTTGCCATCCTAACCTGCACAGCCCTAGGAGAGAGCTGTCAGGGAGGGAGGGAGCGAGGGAGGGAGCAAGGGAGGGAGAAAGACAGGAGAAACACATTCCCAGAGACCTGAGTAGGGTCCTGTGACAGGAGGGCTACACTTGCCATGGGCATCCTGCCCTTTCTGGCATGAGGCCTGAAGCACTGGTGAACTATGGTCACATCATGCAGCCCAGAAACTGTGGGAATGAATCACAGGGACAACCTTTAGGCCTAGATGGAATATGGAAGGGTTATTTCAGCACCAGAAAAAGGGTGCAGATACTCAGAAAAGTATACATGAGAAGTAAGTTTTGATGGGCTAAGAGCCAAGCTCCCACCCAGCTGCTCACTCACCCCCTCTTCTTTAGGGGGAGGAAGCAGAAAGCTCATGGGCTGAGATAGAAGCAGAGAGATTGCTTACCATTACTGGTAATGGTAAGCAATGGTAAGCAAACTGTCATGGGCAAAACAGACTTGAGGAAAATTAATGAAATGAACTGAAATAGATTAGTATAGACAAGAAATAAAGTCAGCTATGAAAAGAAGACCCACCTTTCCCCATTTCCCAATAGGTGTGGGAGTTTAATCTCAGCATTATAGAGGCAGATACTCATAATGTATCATCATGTGGAAGTGTGTACAACAGTTTCTTCTGTATTTTTATTGTTACTTTCTGTTCCTTAGATAATTTGGATTGGTAAAACATTAACTGGTCTAGTATTCAAAGTTTTAGCTTTCAACATATGGTGTGTTCCTTTTGTCTGTAAAATGGTTCTGCATGTAACACTTTGATGCTCCTCCTGCAGTAATAGAACCATTGCCACAGAGCATTAGCAAGGTTTGGTGGCCAACATCCTTCTTTAAAGCAAGTTACTGTATGAAGAAAGCCAGATAGATGCATGGAGTTAACTCAAGCCCACACTCATGTCAACATGGAGTTATCTTGAACTAACATGACAACACAGATGAAGCCTCTCCCTTTCTTGTCAGCAGCATTTGTTTATCTGGTATCTGATAAGACAGAAGTATCACATTGCCAGCCCTCCCTCTGACATTTCACTTAATGGGCTGTTTTATTTAAGAGTAAGGAACAATCAAATTTGTTTTCTGAAATAGTTTTCCCACTCTTTATCTTCCTCAAAATTATTGCTTCTCACAGTGAAATATGTCCCTTGCCATAGCAGAAGGATTGGCCTAGGTTTTGTTTAAAGATCTCTTTCTACCCAAACCTTTCTGTTACTTTATGATTCCAGGAATTTTTCAGGAAACAGAGCAAAGACAGCTGACCCCAAGTGACCAAATGAATTATCTATACCATATGCTAGCATGCTCAGTAAAAAAAAAGCTGGAGGAGGAAAGGGTTGGGACAAGTTATATTTGTCTTTTCAAGTAACTTTTACACATGATGGAGTACTGCTTTCCAGGAAGTGGCAAAGTTTTGAATCAATTATTTTTATTGCATTGCTTGCATATGCTGCTTTTGCTCTTAAAACATCTTTACCACAACCCACGTCTTTTTTACTTTTATCTTGGGATTACCTCCCAGGTTCCACTGCAGAGAAATGAGTGAGTAGCTGTGTGAGGCTTAGGTTCCTGCCAAGGCTAATCCACAGGAACTGGAAGCTGTGGAGTATTGCATTTCGCCTCTTTTCTTATTAGGAGAGAGCATGCCTCTTCAGATTGTAATCATAACTTCTGTTTAACTGTAATATTGACGGGTGCTTGCTCATGAACACTGGGCAGTCTGCTTTTTATTATACAGTTAGACTAACATAAGCAGCAACTTCTCAGAGGAATTTCAACTAAGTCAATTAAGACCTACCATAGGAAAGTAGGAAAGATTGCTTGTATCTTTTTTCACATACTGGGATGACTGCAGATAAGTTATCCAGAAAATTGACTCAACTAATTTATCAAATCTTCCCAAGTTTGTATGCTTCTTTTTTTTTTTTTTTTTTTTTTTAGGGAAGCTGCTAAAAAAAAAATATTTTGCCAGTTTAATCTTTTAAAAATAATGAATAAAAGAGACACATTTTCGAGAGTCAACCCCAGAGTAATTCCTTCCTAAAGAGCTAGACACATCTAGCCACATTTACTTCATTATTAAATAAGAATTTCAGTTCTGCTTCTCCATTTTTCCTGTGGGGAACACAAGTATACAAAATATCTCACAGACTAACTATAAAAATTGGTTTTGTAATGGTTAATTTGAGTCTGCTCAAAGGTTTTGTAGATCTTGCTGGCAGTTTATGTTTGACAAAAGGGATTAAATGACCAAGTTAAAAATCTCATAACAAGTGCACTGTATTATACATAAAATACCAACATTTAAAATATGAGACAAAACATAACATTGAATATTTCTTATCTTTCATGTTACCTAGTTCATGGACTTCTATAAATGCTATGAAAGATGTAAAAATATGTTTTTATTCATACTCTGTCCCTTTAATAAGAGTCTGGAAGTTTTGATACTGATTAAAAACTTTGTCAGTCAGGTTTTTTGGTTCTGCTTCTAATCTGCCTATTTCCTTTTGTCTTGTTTTAGGGAAGTCAGTTTCATCTCATACTATTGCGCCTTCCAATCCTTTGACAATAGTTCTGCTTATTGTAGATAGAAACAGAATCCCAATGAGTTGGTTTGTCAGAAGGTGAAACACACTATTGGCATGAAAATGACAAGAGTTCTAGAATCCAGCTTCAGGGTTATGTTCTCTAGTTATCCTTCATATTGGTCATATTTGAAAACAGAGGTTTAAGTATGTTGGTATTATGAGTTCTTACAGCATCGTTGGGAAATAGAAATATATTGGTTTTGTATCTACGTACAAGATGTCATTGGTATTCAGACACAAAACCAGTTCACAAAATCAGAACATGTGAATATGTAGCATCAAATTCAGCATACACTGGACTGTGTTTACCAAAAGTCTTGGCATATTCCCTGGCACAGATTTGATCCATTTCAAGTAGCACTTGCCTTACTATTTCCTGGACATAGCTTAGCACTGAAACTCTACTTGCCCAGTATGCAGTGCTTGGAAGCCTAGGGCACTTCACTAGCATAGAAATAGGCTGGGTCATGGTGATGCCTTCAGTGCCTGGGAACAGTTCAGGGTAATTTTAGTGCTCTCTTAGAACTACTAGGATAGATAAAGCTTTAGGATCTTGCTTGAATGTTTCTTATTTCTGAGGATCTTCAAACTGAGATCAAAAAATTGTACTTAAAAATCAATATGTACACAAGATTAAGAAAAATAATTTTAAGTCCTGATAGCCTCCCAGATAATATTTACCTTTCATATGAAATAAAATGAATGTATTTACTTCTAAGCATAGCATTTTCTTATGTCAAATATGGAAGAAAGGAAAAGTCATTTGCTTACATATTTGAATGATCAAGAGTCAGTCAATCAACTTTACTGTATTCACAAATTTTTCTACTCAAGCATATGAATTTCAATGTGTGCCTGTCCAGCTATTATTTCACTTTCATCCTCATTTTTCATCCCTTTTTTTTCTATTTTCAAGCAGAGAGAAATTTGAAATTCATTACTTTTCTCTAAAAGATAGTCCAGGGTGAATACAAAAAACAGATGAATACTATCTGCTGCCAAAAGCCTTGAACCCTTAGATCTCATATCTTAGAACTGTCTTTTTATGTCTACACACCTTCTATTTCTGTGTGCTCTTTATAAGTACAAACACCGACATTTTCCTTAATACAATCACCATATACCAACTTTGTGCAAAATATGAAGTACATTTTGGTGATATGATTAAATACAGGTTAAAGAAATCAAAGAAACACATTTGAGTGACTTGCTTGAAGTCACCAAAGTAGTCAGCAGGAAGACTGGGTCTTCTCACTTAACTGAAATAGTTTTTGTTCTCTCTGTAATGAGAAAAACAGAATACTAGGTCTCTCTGCAAATAAACAGAAAGCAAAGATCACTTTCAAAACTTCAAAAATTTTTTTTCTCTGTAATAGGCCTGGAATATCATTCTTCATTTTATATACCACTGAGCTCTTTCAAATTTTCTTATTCAGTGGAGCATAGCTTTCATCACTATCCCCCCTTTCATCACTATCATCAGCTTTTTCTCTGACTTTTAGATAACGCTTTTCAAAAAGAACTTCCAAAATGAATACTTATTTTATGATCTTTTGATGCTGAAGACTTAACTATTCTTGGAAGCTCACTTATCTAACATTGTGTATTGTCATTGCTTGAAGTATCACATAGACAGGCACCTAGAACTTGTGCCTATAATATTACACCTATCTGAAATATTGTAAGAAGGTAGACAAGAGTCAGTCCAGCATCTGTCTTTCTACTGTCTTTTTAAAGATGAAGTTGAAATAGAGTCAGTTTGCTGTTCAGTTATTCATCATTTAATCAGTCATATGGTTCTTGCTTTGGGCTATGCAATAAACAACTAACAATAATAACTTGTGTACAGACTGTGTATGTGTTTGTGCATGTCTTGCATTTTGCAGTGCATGTCTGGGGGTGTACATGAAATAGCATAGTATAAATAATAAATATTTAAAGGACTGTCAGTGAGAGCCTTGTTCTGAGGGTTTTAATACTGGAGGAAACAAAGAATCCCATATAGGATTTAAAGAGACAGGAGCTACAGAACAAAGCTGATAATGCTTTGTAAATTATGTGTTAAGTTTTATTAAAAGTGTATATTTGGTGTCATATATTTTTTCATGGTCAAGAAGGGAGGGGATTGTCCCAATTTGCCCTGCCCTGGTGCAGCCTGTTGTCAAGTTTTGTGTGCAGTTTTGGTCAGCTCAATATAAGAAAGATATTAAACTATTAGATAGAGTCCCAAGGAGGGCAACAAAGATAGTGATGGGGCTTGAGGGGAAGATGCATGAGGAGCAGCTGAGGTCACTTGGTCTGTTCAGCCTGGGGGAGACTGAGGGGAGACCTCATTGCAGTAAAAGGTATCAGTTGTTACTTATGAAAAACTTCCAGTGCTTTTTTCTTATTCTGGGACCACATTTTTTCAGTATTGTTTTTTCCCACTAGAATTGTGTTTCATGAATCTATCAGTTAAAATCTTGATGCACAATAAACAGATGGGTCCTGAAAGTATTGTTTCATTCTTTCTTTCAATCCTTTGCAAATGTTTAAGGCCTATAATACAAGTGTCATCAGATAAGGGTGATTAATAAATTTCACATTAATAAATGTGAAATCTATAAATGCAATAACCACACATGCAGAATTTTAATAATCTTACTTGAATTTCCATATTTAGAATATATACATAGAAATAACCTATAAATACAGAAAATACAGGTTTTAATGTAGGTTTCTATCTAAAAGTCATATTATTGCTTTAGTATCAGTGGGAATTTGGTGTGGGATTCAGTTGTCTAAGCAGATGCACCTAATGTAATTTAAAATATTGTATGGGATCCAGGGGGCCTACTTCCAGGGGTTGGAAAACATGTCAAAAGGTCTATAGTAGTCACATACATTTCTGGACATAAAGCCTAATTTCATTTTTACCCTTATGTAGGAAGCAAATGTCATGTGATATCCCCCTGGGGATTTTGCCTGGTCTTCAGCTGCTGCTCAGAAAAGACGTAGATCCCCCATTGGTGTTCAAGCTATTTACAAAGGTAAATAGCTTGTCTACTAGAGGTCCAAAAGAAGATCTGTACCCAGACGTAGATCTCCCATTGGTGTTCAAGCTATTTACAAAGGTAATAGGTATACTAGAGGTCCAAAAGAAGATCTGTACGCAGGCTGGTAGCTAGACATCAGGAGAAATCTCAAATGGTGCAAGCCAACTAGCTGATGGCAGCTGTAGTGACCCTGTTTCTTTGGAGACCTAAATCCATATGCCTGGAATCTGGAGCTGAATGACACTCCAGAAACTGTGGATACCACCAGTCAACTTTAGAGGGTCTGGCCTGAAAATCATGAATCAGTTGACAAAAATCGCACTGGTGCAACTGCCCAGGGAGTCAGTGGAGGTGCCACCTGATATTCTCCATCATTATGCAACAAGTCTACAGGATTAACTCAACTGTATAAATGTGATTCATAGTTGCTCACATTTGACTAGATGAATACAATTCAGAACAGTTTATGTGGCACTATTCATTCCATTCAGATGACAGTCCTGAAACTTCTATTTATTCCTTCCAGCATTTAATTTCCCATGCAGCTTTGTAAGTTTAAACAATCTCTTGAAAGATCAGATGTCGACTACTTTGATCCATTTCAACATTTATAAAAGGTGATGTTTAACATGGCTTGATGATAAAACAAACCCCATAATTTTTATAAGAAATGTTTGCTGTATCAACTTCTGAAACACTAGGATTTCTGAATAGAAGTGACTTTAAAAGGCCAGTTTTAAACAAATATATATATATATATATATATTCTTCCCTAAATTATATATAGCTGATGGAATATATTCTGTACACATAACTCAGTATTAGTATTAAAAGGAAACAAACGTACTTTCTACAATTATGTGCACTTCTCAAAATAACTTCAGACACCTCTTTCTATAAGAAAAAAATCATGACCAAAAAATGCAAAGAAAATAGTAGATGCATGGACATTTCCATCAAAGTGGAAAGAGTAATTTGGCAATCTACATTTCAGAACTGGAGAAATCATCAGCTGGCTCAAACCAACCCACCTCAGGCCATGGCTGTGACAAGTGATGATGATGGCACTGCCAGGAAAACGTAATGAAGAATGGGCAAAATGCTGCACAGGCAGTGAGGAATGAGTGAACAGAAAAGCGAAAACATAAGGAACAAGCCTGTAGAAACCAAAGTGAAGGTATGGGAGGAGGTGCTGTAGATGCTGAACCATGGGTTCTTCTTCAGCTCCTGGAGAAGACAACACTGGAGCCAATACCCACCCTGCAGCCTGTGTTCAACTCTGTGATGCAAGTGCTGGAAACCCTTCTGAGATAAAGGCAGCCCATGGAAGGAGTCATGCTGGTACAGGGGAAATGTTTGAGGAGAAGAAACGTCAGTGAGAAGTTGTTATGGACTGAAAATAACGCCCATAGTTGATGTGTTTCCACAACAACCATAATGAACACCTAATTTTTAAATTAAGAATATTGTATTTGCAAAGGACAGCGATGCAAAGTTATTAAAATGCGCCTACACATCATATTAATTCTACAGAAATTGGAGTAGATAAGACAACATAGAGCTTGGAGAACTTTTTTATAACTGCTTGTAGGTGCAACTCTGGTTCTAGTTCTAGAGAACAACACAAAAACCACAGAAAATAAATACTTCTGGAGTAAATTATTATGAGCCTTTATCATCCAAATAAGTGTGATATTCTCATTATTCTCTTGAAGACAAAGGTTTGTTTTATTAATGTCTTCTTTATATTCTGATAACAGAAGATAAAGATTCAACATGTCTTCCTAACTTAATGGCAGAGGTTAAAAATGTCACTTTCTGAAGAATGTTTTTACTAAAAGTGTTTTCATTTAAACGGAGGTATGACAAAACATTGGAGGACAACCTTTTATTTTTTTTGCAGTCTTTTGTTGAATTTGCAGCTATATGAATGGTTTTATATTTCTTGTGTGCTACTTCCAGAATCTGAGTAACCCTTACAGCTGAGGTTGGCTGATACTTTCTGTAAGACTTCTACAATCAAGCAGAATTCACTTTTGCACACCACATTTTTGTCTGAGTTTTTTAATTGGGACAAGTTACAATCAGAAAAAAAAGTGAATTTGAGAAAGGTTTTAGAAAGTGCACTTTTTTCCCATATTAATAAGTACTTGGAACAGTTTGGTTTGTTTGGGTACCCCCCCCCCAAAAAAAATAAAAAAAATCTAAGTAAATACTGCCATTATGTTTTGGACAAAAAGCTTTTGGTAAGCATCATGTTATGTTGGGATCAGAAATAAGCCTCAAAATATGCGCAAAAAAACTCAGTTTCTACTAATGTTTTATATCTTGAAGACTATTCTTCATGTATTATTTTCACTATAAAATTGCCACTTATTATCCATAAAATCCCTAGCAATTACTTCAGTGATTTGGTTGTGGGAGGATGAGTAGGATTTCTACTCTTCCTTTCTCCAAATTTTTCAATGTCTGAGAGGGCACACAATAACATAATGAAGGTTGCTCTGAAATTTTTGTCTGCTTCTGAATAAGAAGCACGAGGGGAAAAAAGGAAGGCTGTTTCATTCAGATTTGAAGTGGAAGTTTAATATGCAATAATAAATATAATTCTGCAATCATTAAAAATAATAATTAAAAACAATGGAGAGTTTGCCTTTTGGAAATTTCCTGACAAGTTCCTGCACAATTTGACATGAGAACAATGAAGACCATTCTTTGGGTATGAGTTTAACTAAAGGACTTCCCTAGAATCCATAGGGTCAAGTCTGGATGGCAATTACTCATTGTATCAAATTTCAGTGAGTGAGTTCATATCTATAAAAAACAACCAACCAAACAAAAAGTACTGCTACAGAAGGAACAGATTCCCTCCCTCCAGCATTCCTTCACCATACTAACAAAGTGTTAACGCAAAGCCACTTCTTGCTGCCTACAATTGCCTTACTTACTACAGCTGGTGTTTGTAGTGATTGCAAAGATCCAACCCTGAAAGCAACCATTGTAGAGGAGCTAAATGGTTTCAAATAATGGTAAGTTTATTCTTTGGTAGGAATAGTTTTAAACCTCTAGGAAGAAAAAAAAATGAAGTTGTATTGTTAATCTTGCCAAAAAAACATTAGAAACTGTGACAACACAAATGAAAATCCATTTTAGACTGTTGAAGCAGCATAGCTCAAAGTGCTATCAGTACCCAGTCTCTTTTCTTGTTGAAATTGCAAAGTGAATGAATACAACTCAGAAAGAAATGGCTGAGGCACCTGAATATCAGCACTGAATGTTCAATTATTTCCTCGATTCCTCTGTAGATTTTTAATGTGATGCTGAACAAATTATTTCAATATAACTCTTCACAGGTGATCATTAACTGTGCATTTCTCATTCCCTGGTGCTTAAACATAAAATCAAGGTTCCCACAAGCAAAACCACTAAGCATTTGAAATGCATTTTGAATGAGAAGTATAATTGGAAAATATTGCAGTGTTAGAATGCTGAGGCTCAGAAATAAACAGAAAACCTCAAACAAAAAACTCCATAGTAAAACAGGGGCTAGGGTAACAAGTATTTTCTTAATCACTCTATTTCAATGTTTTCCCAGTAGCATGAAAATTTCTCTAGGTATAATTGTGGTGGGTTGACTACAAGGTGCTCACAAAGGCTTTTTTCATTTCTCTTCCTAAACTGGATAGGAGGCAGAAAGTATGTCAAAAAGCTTGTGGGTCAAGATAAGGACAGAGAGATTGCTTTCAAATTACTGTCAAGGGCAACACAGACTCGACTAGGGAAAATTAATTTAATATTTCACCATCAAATTGAAGTAAGATAATAAGAAATAAGAACAAACTAAAAAGCTCCACATAATTTCCTCCCTGTCCTCCTGAGTTCGACTTTTGTGGCAAATTGTCAGACTTTCTATAGAGGGACTTTAGGTTGGTGAATAATTTGAAGAATTGGCAAAGGCTGGTTGAAAAGAGCATAAGTTGGTCCCCTGACTTGAGAAAGGTCCTAACAATTGAAAAGTGACTGATGGGGAGTGGAAGCTCAAAGAAAAGCACCCACACATCTCTACTATCTTTTGGCATTATTACTCTTAGACTATCTGACAAAGGTCAGACAGCTTTTATTGCCATCTTAGTGGAGGTAGGAGGACCAAAATGTTTATTCCACCTCTTCAATCAACTATAAATTCTGGCTGAAAGTAAACTGAGACCCTCTTTAACTCCTATTTGCATATTGACTTTCACGTCCCTCAGAATGCAAATGAAGAGAAAAGACAACACACCTTATATATAAGACCACAATCCCTAAAATTCCATCTATAACATGGAATTATTTCACCCCTTTGGGAAGGGAAAAAAATCATAGTATAGAAGGGGAGCAAAAAGAGAAGGAAACTCTTCTGATTGCTAAGGATCAGCCAACAGGCTTTTTCTCTCCTCCTCCCCTGAAGGATCACTTTTAGGTGAGCTTTGTGCTATCTATCTATCTATCTATCTATCTATCTATCTATCTATCTATCTATCTAATCTATCCTTGTTATTAGATCTCTATTACTATACATTCTGCTATGACACATACTCATACTCTAGTTAGTGCATTTATCACCAGCAATGCTGAACCTGCCTTCCTGTGGCTTCTATAAACTCTGTTATTTGTGAATATGGACCGTGTAATTCTTATTGAACACTGCCAGAACAGTGGTATAGAGCTGGCAAACTTCACTATTTCTAATCTGTGATTGTGCAAGTTCTTATTGAACTCAACCAGGCTGACAGTGTTAAATTGTCTATAATCAGAAATTAAGGCACCCAGCTCCTCTGATCTCTGAGGACCAGCTGTAATGCTGAGGGCTTTATTTTCTCATAAATTTCTATACTGTTAATGCAACAACTTGACTCTCAAATTCTCTACACATCAGCAAATAGGCATAGGGAATGGGTGTTGCAAGCACTTTGCCAAAGTTTTTCTCTGCCAATCTTCTCTCCTCATGTGCTTTCCCTTCTCCAGCATGGGATCCCACCCATGGGAGATAGTCTTTCATTAAAGATATTCATTCTTCAAAATGGGTCCTTCCAGCAAGCTGTATTTCTTCACAAATGGCTCCCGTTTGTGTCTTCTCCTATCCTTCACAGACTGCTCCAGCATGGGTCACCTGTGGATACACAGCTCCGACCAACCTCCTCCAGCACTGGCTTCCTTCATGGGCCACTGTTTCTGTCATGAACCTTATTCACCAGAGGCTCTCCAGGAGGTCACATCTTCTTTAAGGACACATCCAGAAAGACAGCATCTCCATGATCTGCAGGTGGATCTCTGCTCCCCTGTGGATGTCCATGGAGTGCAGGGGCACAGCTGTCTCATCATCTTCATCACTGACTGCAGCTCCAACGCTTGGAGCACCTCCTCTCCCTCCTTCTTCACTGACCTTGTGTCTGCAGCGTTGTCGCTCTCACATATTCTCACTCTTCTGTCCCAGTGCTGCTGTGTAGCAGTATTTCCACCTTCTTAAAAACATCATCAAAAAGGTACTATGAATGAGTTTAATTCTGTCGAATACATATCTTCTAAAGACAAATTCCTCAATATTTGTGAAGAACTTACCTCTAAGACCACATAAAAGCTGATGTCCTCTCTTAAATACATATTTTGAAGTAATCTTCATATATTAAAAAAATATTTGTTGTATGTAGAAATGGTGAAGGAGGAGTTTGGAATTATTTTTATATGAGGCGATGCAATTAAATACTTTCTCATTTATATATACACAAACAAAATTAACTATTTATGGCTTAATTTTCCTTTGTTTTCTTTGTATTAGAGGCATATTTAAATACATACTGTAATTCTTTCTAGGAAAGCTCAGCCTTACTCCTTTCAACTGATGAAATTTTAGAGCAATAATTGTTATCTGCAAGAAAATATTCTAGGTTTAGAAGTCCTATTAATTTTTTTTCATTTCACTTACAAGACCACTATACTGTACTACATCTCAAATGGAATATCAAATCGTGTACTTTGTTTGCTTCTTTTGTTCTTCTAATTAAAGCCTCAGTTAAGGAAGGGCAGCAGTCAGTTTGGCATGAGTTGCAGTTCAGTAATTTGTGCTTAAGAGTACAATTCTTGGTCTCTTACTCTTGTTGCTTGCTGCCTTTCTTCTGTGGTGCCTTTCAAACAATAAATGTCTTTATGGATTAAAATTACATACAACACGAAAAAAAAAAGAATGATTCAGTGAATTACTCACACTCTATGCCACAAAGCAAGTGGCAACACTTAATTATGCTTTTATGTCCAAAGTTGGAAACAGAAAATTGTTATATTGCTCCAGCAGCAAAACTGAAAAGAGTAGAATTACAGATTCAGGGAACTGTAGAATATTTTGGGAACGAATCATTACAGATTGTCTAGTTCAAACATCCTCTTGTCAGATCCCCATTCAGCCTAACTTCGACTGCCCCATCTATCACCACTCCAGGCAAACTGTCCCAGTAAGAATTTTATCCCTATATCTTATTCTAACCTTTTTCAAATTAAAACCATGCCCTCTTGTCTTGTCACTAGATACCCTTGCAACAAGTCCCTCTCATCTCTTGTAGGTCCCTTTTAAGTGCTGGAAGACCACAATGAAATCTCCCACCAGCCTTTTCTTTGGGCAAAATATCCTCAACTCGCAACTTATCTTCGCAGGAGAGGTGTTTCAGCGCTTGGGGGTGTTCATGACCCTCATCTGGACTTGCTCCAACATGTCTATGTCTTTTTCATACTGGAGAGCCCAGATCTGGACACATCACCCTAGGTGGGGTCTCACCAGAGACTCCACATAGGGTGATGGGTAGAGGGGCAGAATCACCTTCTTTGGTCTGCTGGCCGTGCAGCTCTAAATGTGAGTGCACATTGTTGGCTCATGTCCAGCCTCTCATCCACCAAAATCCCTAAGTCCTTCTCAGCAGGGCTGCTTTCAACCTGTTCATCCTCCAGCCATTATTAATACCAAGGGGCATAACTTTTCCCTTGGATATATGAATCTCAAACCCAGCTGCAGTGATTTGCCACTCATTTCTACTTCATGGCATGAAATATGTATCAGTAGCCTTTAAAAGTCCATTCCATCTATTGTTTCTTTACACTCAGCAGTCCAACAACATGTTGGAGGGCTTATGTGTGCCCAGTTCTATAATCAGAATTCCACACAATGAAAATTCCACACTACATCTAGCTTGTGACTTCAGATTGCCCTGCCTGGATAACTTAAAATCCACCAACATGTCACTGGACTGCTGACGCTTTTTGACTACACATGGCAGGTAAATATGAAAATAATTGCTGTCAATAGTACTTGTTCATTGACAACCAATTTCTAAGCTTTTTTACCATTTTGTTGTGATGGTGGGAAAGAAAGCATGGTTCAGCTACAGAATTCAGTTTTTAGTGGTTTTTGCTAGCTGGTTCAGCCTTGACCAATACATTTCTGTGCAGTATTTTTAGCATATGTAGATCTATCTTTTAGAAGTTCTTCCTACTTATATGGATACAAAGTAAAAGGGGATGGGACGTTTTTAGTGAGATTTTTTTTTTTTTATTTTTCCCTAGGAGGGTGTTAATAAATGCATTTTGGGACAGAAAAAACAGCCAAGAAAAAAAATCCATGGCAACAGAAAAAAATAATCTGAAGTCCAAGTACTGACTGAAGTCAATATTGACATTAGAGCAAAGATATTCAATTTAACAGTGTTTGGCTGCAATTGCCTCCCTGAATTTACTTGCTAAAATTACGGAAAAACTATATAGATTTAAAATACTTCCTGAAATGTCAGCATAAAAAAGAAAATTTGATTCATATGTAATAAGCTCTCCATGCTATTGTGGCAAACTTTCATATACTGTTTTCGTTCTAGTATTCATGACACATCTACCACTTTTTCTTTTTTTTTTTTTTAATTCTTCTCCTTTTAAATATACTGGGAAACTGAATGGATAGTAGGAGGTACATTTTAAATAAAAAAAACCTCCCAAAAATGAAATTAGAGTGAAAAATATTGGTTTATCCCTGAAATAAAACCTCCAGAATAAAAAAACTGTCATATTTAATTGAGAAAGTGATCCATCTAGTCTAGTATCTAGTCATTGACTTTAGTAGCAATAGTTGCAATATAAATTTATATATTAATTTTCAACAGGAAAATGTTCTTATAACTCCATTAGGTAGTTTTATATAATGGCCATATTTAAAGCAAAATAATAACATTTATAATTTTTGTTAAATGCTCAGAAGTCTAGATATACCCCACCAACAATGCTGAGTGCCAGCTGATGAGGTGGAGGAATTCTGCCCCAACACAAGTGAAGAGAGAAAGGGCCCATGCCAAAGGGGCTGTACCTACAGGCACACCACTCCCCTCCCAGCACACAGTTCAAGGTCCTGGGAAGGTGTGATCACATCCCCAAATCCTGCAACCTTGTACATGACTGACACTGTCAACCTCCAGCCTAAAAGTCAGAGAAGAAGGGTGATTTCAGCACTGGAGCAAAGATATACATATTCAGAGTTGCTGATGGGGGATTCTACATTTTATGCGTATTACTACAAAATATTTTCTATATTCATTACATAATTTGGATGGGTAACACATTAATTGGAATAACATTTGAGAGATGTAGTTTGTTCATTTTGCTGGTAATTAGATTTTGAGAGCATCAGCCATTTATTTTTGTGACATTCAGACTTTTAATGCCACTATCTGGACCTCCTTCTCATGCAGAGAATAGAAACAATTTGTTTTAAATACTTTTTCTTTTACTCCTACATGTTTTTATAGAAGCAGTCTTTATATATTTGCAACTAATTATTTACTGCCTGACCTTCCTATTTAATAGGTTTTTTGTGGGGTTTTTTTTGTGTGTGTTTTTTTGGTTGGTTGCTTGGTTAGTTGGTTGGTTGCTTGTTTTTTTCAGTTACATTAAACTGAGAAGAATAACCCATTTAGTACTGGACTGCATCATGGACAGATTAGAAGGAAATCTCAGAGGACATTTCATACTTTCCATCTCTGCTATGTCAAATAATATGAAAAACTGTAAAATTATGCAATTTTTCTTTGCTCTTGAATCATACCTCTTATCATCTAGGGATTTTTGCCCTGAACAAACTGTACCACCAGACTGAGGGAATATTTTCAGTTCACTTGCCATTGGTTCCTTCAGAATACTGGCAAGGGACCCAGTGCAATAAGGAAACGGCTTTTCTAGTATATGTATTTCACATTTAAAGCATTGACTCAGCAAGAAGCACAGAGGGACACATCTCATCACCTCAGTTTAACTCAATGTGTATTAAAATTGAGCTATGTTATGCTTAGTCATAGCATAAAGAAGCTGTGAATTGTATTTTCCACATTCCCACAGGATGTCTGAGATGTAATGTTCTTTCTTGGGTTGTGGTACTGCTCCTGGTTCCAGATAGGCTATGACCACTTAGCCTATTGCCTCCTGCTACCACAGCACTTGCTCTTTGCAAGCTCTTTGTAAGCTCTGCCAGGGGCTGTACACAATTTAGGACTTCTTTCTGACCACAGACCTTGTGGCATCCACCACAGACCATCAGTGACAGATCATTCCCAAGCTCATGCCTTCAGCTGCATACAAGCTAAAGCAAAAGAAAAAAGTGGAATGGATGCAGGAGTCCAGGCAGTGCTAATAAGTTGCCATGTGAGTTATGAGGCCACTATCCCACATATCTACATGTAGTAAGGCCAGATAAAAGATAAGAATTCTAAATCTCCTGTGACTTGGTTATTTATCATTTCCACATGTAGTTAATTTTGCTTCATTTTCTCACTACCTGAAACATACAAAACCAGCTGAGCTTGAATGTTGCACTCAATTATTCTGAACACTTTGTAAAAATACAGTGCCTGTTCTCCTGGAGTTTTTGGGGTGATAAATGTACTTTGCTGGCCCTTTGAAACTGCTATAGAAAATTCTGTTTAATTTAACAGCCTTTCACATTTATCTTTGTCTGGAAATCTTCCCCTTGCTTCTGGTCAGTGCTGCAGACCATATTACTCAGCTTTCCTGCTCTTCTCATTTGGGGGAGAAATAAATGATACTCTTCCTCTGAATAAAGGGAATCCCCAACAAAGATTACCTTGCTACATTTTTGTTCCTGGAATATGAACAGAGAGAAAAACAGATGTCAAGATACATAAGCAACAGATTATTAGAAGAATCTAATCAGTTATTTCTCATATAAAAATGTTCATATACCTACAATTTGCAAAATCAGACACTACACACCTCTATCATACTAGCTCTGCTTCTGCTTGGTAGAGGTTTGCTATGTTTTGGTTTTTTTCCTT
The DNA here is from genome assembly GCF_047830755.1 of Zonotrichia albicollis. NCBI lineage: Eukaryota > Metazoa > Chordata > Aves > Passeriformes > Passerellidae > Zonotrichia > Zonotrichia albicollis. The sequence continues at coordinate 83,339,015 of NC_133820.1, read as the reverse complement.
GTTTTTGTTTGTTTGTTTGTTTGTTTGTTTTTTAATACAATCTAATTATTATAGGATTTCAAAGAATCACAGAACTGGTGAAAAAGGAAAATACCTCTGGAGCTCATCTTTCCTGATGTCCCTGAAGAAAACAGGGCCTAAGACCAGTAGGCTGATCAGCATCTTCTCCAAACAGGTTTTGAATATCTCCAAGGATGGAAAATATGCAGCCTTCTTGGGCAACCTGTGTTGGATCACCATAATAGCAAAAGTAATTTAAAAGTAAATTTCAGATTATGCCCATTGCACCTTTTCCTTTCACAGTCCAGCACTGAGAAAACAGCAGCTGACCTGGCTCTGGGTAGGTAACAGATATCATTCAAATTTAGTTTGGACAAACAGCTGCTGAAACATTTGGATAATCCAGTAACTGTTTTCCCGCTGAGACTATTAACTATGAGTAATAATATGAAAAGTTAGAGAGGAAAATTGTGTGAATTCAAAGATTTTAATTGAATTTCACTCCCCACTTTAAATACAACAGTTTTTGCTTTTTCTCCAGTGAGCCAAGAACAGGTAAATAGATAGCAAATAACGCTACAGATAGCATATAGATAAAGATAACTGCTTATATTTGCTAAAGGGTCAATCTTACAGGGCTATGATATCTTGCAAAGATAAAAAATAAAATAAATGATCTATGCAGTGACAACGATCACAATGAAATTCATTAGTCTCTGATGTACCCCAGTATTTAAAAAGGGATCTCTTCAAATGGGGATCGAGAGTTACATAATAAAAATTTCATGCTGAATAGCACACAGAATTACTACATTGATTTTATTTCCTCTGTTTCTTGTAACCAATTTTTTCTTTTTTTAATATATCTACTGCTATATTAGCTGTTAGGGTTGTAATTGGTTTTTATTGAATACGTATTATTTCTTCATGAAAAAAAAGCAAGGTGATACTAGGTGTGATAGTCTAAATATTTTCTGCCCAAACATAAAACTCTATTTACACTTAAACCAGACTTGGGTTTGACTTTGTCGTAGTGTCACAATGTCAACCATATAATTCTATATCCTCTTCGCCAACAGGGCTATATGGCCTTCTGTTAAGATTCTCTAGAACCTGGTATCTATTTGTGAGCACTTAAAAACAAAACAACCCAAAAAACCCCACCGTGGATTTATGAATGTGCTTGTGGGTTTGGAGAGAAGTGTATTGAGAGTGATGATCTGTACAGAAATTGCTCAGTTAGTCCATTATGCAGTATTTACCCCTCATTTTCTAGAGCGATGAACACCAGCATGCTGTAGCCTCCTTCATCCTGACATCAAAGAAATTTTGGATTTTTGTGTTCATTACATAGTTGCCTCCAGCTGGTGAGAATCACAGGGGAGGAATGATTCTCTATGCAAGTACAGGTCTTTTGAGAAAACTGGGCTGCCAAGTGCTTCAAAGAAATGCAGTCTGGTCCAGAGAAGATATTGGTAATTTTGACAGTTCCGTTTTTCACTTAAGATCCTAGTACTGAAGAGAGGCTTTGGAAGTCATGCTCACAGTTTAATTAGTTTGAAAAAAATATAGTGGTCAACAAAAAAAAAAATTAAATGGTCAACTCAAAATTAGAAAAAGCCAGTCCCAGCTTTCTTTAGTTGTATGAAGAAATACATACAAGTAAGTACCATTGCAGACATGCAATGGAGTCAGGATCCATGAAATGATAGCGACAATTTATCTGTGCCAGCAGTGATCCTTCCAATAGCCTTAATACACAGGGCAACAAATGAACCACACCCAAGTGTCTAATGTATTTACACAGAGGCAAAAGTCTAAATTAAAATAAATGTTTAATCATTCTGATAGAAAGTTGGGATTTATCTTCCTTTAACGCAAACAGCCCATATCTGAAGTGAATGGAAAATATCCAGTTATTAAAAATATGCTCTTTGCTGCTTCTGTCTATGGTCTAATAATTCCAACACTGTAATATGAGAATGAAGTGAAAGCCAATATTTTTCACTGATATTTTTCACCTTTAACTTTATGGTTAAAAGACTTCATGGACAAGTAACAATGCCTCATTAAGTATATCTGATAGGGCAGAGTTCTTCAGTATCCCCAGTTTTAGGATATCGGTTAAAATGCACCACAAGCAGAAACAAAGCATCTACCTTAGCACAACTGGATGATTTTCTACTGCTTCTCTCCACATTTCCTGCTGTTAAACACAGGTGCAAAGCTTTTGCCATAATTTTAGATGTGGTAGGATGCATATCTGAGCACCCTAGGATATTAATGGATCATTATTGTTCTTGATGTTGGCATTGAAGAGTGACCTTGGTACCCTCAATTTTTTGTGGGTGTATTATTCCTTTTGGCTTAAATCCATAAATTGTTCTCTAAGGTGTGTTGTAATTTACCTCTGTGAAAAGCAAACAAACAAACAAAATAAAAAACAACATGGGAAACAAGCCTGGAAAATATAATTTTACCTTAAAGTTATTTAGAAGCAAGGATAACTTAAGAAGATGCATGGGCTTATTCATAATACACTCTTGAAAGAATTGGCTTCTGGCTCTGCTAGGCTTTCATTGCTTAAGGATGCAGTCACCTTTTACCTGAGATTATCCTATAGAGATCACAAAGCATCTTGAAGATCTGTGTTTTGGACTACTCTTTGACACCCAGTAAGATTCATAAGTCTAGAGTATAAAGAACTTAGAAGTGGTTCTTTCTGTACTTTTCCCTTGTTACTGCATTATTTTTTTTCCAGATCTTCCATCTTTGAAACTCCTTTTTGAACAGGATGGAGCTTATTATAATTACTGAATTATACCTGGGAAGCAGAAAGGGTATGACATTATAAAAAATGAGTCTTAAACTTCAGTAAACTGGATATGTATACTTTCTTACTTAGTGCCCTTTTTATAAGAGCTTGGCTGGAGAATTACTTTTTCTTTAATGCACCTGAATCTTTCCATTGCTTACTCTACTTTAAACTTCATGGAAAGAAATCACTTTAAATACATGCCTTAGTTCTGCACAATTTCTCCTACTCGGCCTTTATTGGAATGGCTGGAAATATTTTTTAATTTTTAAATGAATTGAACTTAAATATTGTCCCAGGCCCCATGGGTGTAGGTGAAGGCCCTGGGAGAACCTGGGCAAGACCATCAGGAATTGATAACACAAACAGAGACTTGGCAACATCTATGTTTATTTCAGCGGTTATATATATTTCCATCCATAGAATAATTTCATCATCTCCCAGCAGAAAAGGTCTTGGGGGTCCAAGTTGGCAGTCCCAGAGACATCATCCAGCAGTGACCCTGAGAGGCTAAGAAAACTGGTGGCATCCTGGCCTGGATATCAGCAATAGTGTGGCCAGCAAGGACCGGGACAGCAACTGTTCCCCTGAACTGGACACTGGTGAGGCCACACCTCGAGTTTTGTGTTCAGTTTTGGGACCCTCACCACAGAAAAGACACTGAGGTGCTGGACCATGTCCGGATAAGGGCAACTAAGCTGGTGAACCTTGTAAGTTTCAAATTGGATAATGGGAGTATGGGGGATCACACTCTTTCGGAGAGGGAGTTAGGTAGCAATTCCTGGAACAATGAAATATCCCAATTGGGTCTAGCATGTAGTTAAATGAAAAATTACACAGGAATTCAGCAACTGGAAGTTTAGAAATACTACCCTAGCATCTTTTGCATGTAATAGACAGATAGATAGATAGATAGATAGATAGATAGATAGATAGATAGATAGACAGACAGACAGATAGATAGATGCATTCATACATACATACATAGGATTTGATACCTAATTCATACATGCTCTGTTCCATCCTCTGAAGAACTGTATTTGACAGTAACCATAGCAGCAAAACTGATTAGGCATACTTGAAAGACCAAATGACATAATAGAATTTTTACTTAGGGTTTTAGTGAAGGAAACTTAATACTGTATACAAATATATTCAGTTCTGTTCTAAAATGCTTTGGTAGATGAAATGGCTGAAATAGTAATATTTTTAACAGAAGCAAAATTTTAAGTAGCAGTTGTATTTTTTTTTTTTTTAGATCTGTCTTATGGCCTACATCTTTGGCATCTTTTCAAGCACTTTCTTCTTCTGCTGAGTTGTTTCTCAGATCAAGTGTTATTTCAAGACAGATGCAGAGCTGTTATTATGTTTCTATTGTTACTTGATGTACTGCTGTAAACTACTCAAAATGAAGGAATAGCACACCATGGGAATCTACAGATGAAGAATTTCTGTAATCCCTCTTTTCTTACCAGAAGAAAAGTTTTACCTTTACAATGCTAGGACTTATCATACTGATCTCCATAAAGGAAGATATTTAGTGGCTATTGCAGTGCAGAAGACATCATTAAAGTGAATTAAATACATGGAAATTTATATCACACTTTTGCCCTCTAAGGAGTTATAAAGCCGATAGGATAATTTCTTTCTCAATATGACTTTTACAGTACTGCATATACGTTCCTGGAAGCAGGAACTGAAACATACTACTATTCACATCCTAAATTTGCCTTGCTAAATTTAAAATATAATTTTCACCTGTTTCTTCCTGGGTCTTTTTGTGAGTTATCATCATATTTAATCAAATAATCATTGTATGTCTGTGTTCCAGCTTGGTTTCAACTTTACTTCTTCAACATTACCACTTCTATTAGGTATGAACCCAAAGATGAGAAGTAAGGATTAATATCTCAGTTCCTGGACTATTTCATTCACCTAACATGACAGGTTCTGGGAGCGTTTAAAATAGCAAAGAAAGGCAGTCATCCATATCCAAATATATGAGTTAGATAGGTTGAGTTGTAAGAAGGGATTTCCAGAGACTCCTCACCTGACATAAGCCGTGCTGATTTAAAGAAGCACAAGGAAAATTCCCACTCTGTATTTCAGCTAACCAGACACAAGCCAGCGGAGATAAAACCAAGACACTATTTCATTTTACCTAAAACAATAAATTATTCTTGGTGGATCTTGGATCTTGGTGATCTTGGATCAATTCAGTATGCCCTCCTCTTGAGGGGAGGACATACTGAAATTATACTACTGACATGGGTGAACCTCACTCTCCCTGACTGAATTTCAGCCAAACTCTGGTCTACAATCTTGCCTGTAAATATATCCTTGGGTATCTAGGGCAATCTCCTTCTTCCTAATTTTGTCTGATTTAAGTAACCTAAGATAATTTGTCTCAGTTTTATTGCCCACACAAAGGCGCAACACAGCATTGGATGTTAAATTATTCTTCACTGGATTCACCTATTGCTTCAGAAAAAAAAAAAAATCAGGTTTCTAAACCACAAAATATTGTCTGCTTGTTTAGGAAGCTTCTAATCCATGGTTTCTGGAATGCAAAAGTCTTTGAGTTTCATGGTATGCATTGACATCTGTTTTTTTGTATAAGTGAGGGTCTTAACATCATATCAAACTTCCCTGGGCATTTCAGGAATTACTGTGCTTGCAAATTTTGCATGCTTAGCAGGTATGATATATCAGCCTTACAGACGAAAAAGAAAATGCATCTCAGAAATGCAACAATATCAGAAAAATATTTTGTCTGTTCTAGGAAATCCTATCTACTAATAAATTAAACAGAACTCCAAAAGGGTTTTTGCAGTAATTTCACAGTTTTCATAGTTATTAATGAAACAAAGATTTGTCACATATATTTGTAAAATATATATTAAATGCAATGAATACTCTGGACTCATTTTAGATCAAGTGAAGCTGAAACTGAAACTGTAGACTGAAACAGTCTAAAATAAGAAATATTTTATGCTTTCTCTTTTAAAATTAGTCTATTATTAGAAAATAGCCTTTATGAATATTTTTTTGAGAAGAGCTTTGAAATGCATGGCAAAATAGGAGAAAGAATTTAACTCATAAATTACTGCATAATCAGTCTACTTTCACATGTATAATCCACTACTTGATGGATGTATTTTTTCATTTAAAATATTTTTAAAATATTTTAAAAGAAAAAATATTTTGAAATACATTCTCATATAATGAACACCCTCAGATGACTCAAGCAAAATCAGAGGTAGTGACAAAAGTGGATCAAAAGCAGAGATGTCAGTAGTAGAAATAAAATTGTTTAAGAAAATGCTTTGATATTTATTTATATGCATCTCAGGTGTGTGTGAGTTTAACTGTTGCTGAATTATGAAGATGAGGAATTATTAGAGTTTATATTCATGCAATTATACCAAAAATTTACTGTTTTGAACAATTACACCTGTTTAATCTTGGAATGTGGAATTATAAGCTTTGGAGACAGTAATAAAAATATTTAAAAGCAGAAACAAAATTGTAAATTAATTATGCCATGCTTTAACACATTTATAGACTGACACCAATATTTCACCTAGCACAGATTAATCCTTCTTCCACAGGTGGCTTGAAGCGGTGCTTGTAGAAATGGAACTCTTCAAACCAGTATGCAGAGTCATCTCTTGACTGTTCAAGTAAAATTGATCATTCAGGGCTTTCTCCACTTGTGAAAATTAAAAGTCATATTATTTTAAAGAGGTGCAAGCCACTCTTTAACCCTCTGCAGAGACAGAAGCCTTCCCACCCTACAGAGCAGATGTTTCACCACCAGAAACAAAAGAAATTTAATGAACTTAAAAAATAAAATGTTATTAAAATGGGTTTTGATCCATGATAAAATAAGTGCAAAATTTTTCATAGGAAACATGCTCAAACCACACACTTTTAATGCATCTGTACATCGATGTTCCCAGAAAAAAATTCCTTAAGAAGTATTTGAATGTGCAATAAAAATAGTTAGAAGAAATACAGCAAATATTTTATTTAAAAAAAACCCAAAACCTAGTTTTAAGAATCTCAAAAAGTGACCACAAAAAAACTAGTTAGAAAACAACTTATAATTGACTATTGTGGTTTAACTGTGTTAGGCAGTTAAAACCAAAGCAGGTACTCTTTCAATGTCTTCCAGTACAATTAGGGAAGGAATTGGAAGATCAAAGTGGGAAAACTCATGGATTGAGGTATAGACAGTTTAATAGGTAAAGCAAAACCTGAACTTTGAAGTAAATGAAAATAAGAAATTCATTCACTATTTCCCAATCACAGACAGGTGTCCCGGCTTCTCCAAAAATAGGATTCCATCCCATGGTCAGTTGTGAAGACAAATGATGTTGTGACCTTCTTCTTCTTCTAAATTTTCTTACTGAACATGATTCCTTATGGTGTGGAATACTCTTCTTGTCAGTTGGGGTCAACTGCCCTGGCTGTCTCCCCTCCCAGATTCCTGTGCACTCCCAGTATCCTCACTGGTGCTGGGGTGTGAGGACTGGAAAATGCCCTGACTCTGTCTAAGCACTGCTGAGCAACAGCTAAAACATCTCTCTGTCATCAAAAATATTTTCAGCAACTATTGTTTGTAATTGCTACAAATTACTATATTTTTATTATATATATTCAAGAAATTATACTTATCTATATATTTATAATAATCATATGGTATGTTTATGCTAACCTCTGATAATGAAGCTCTATAAATATTGCCCATAATGTGTTAGTAAACTTTACCTATATCAAATTTTTTAACTGGTCTCTGGAAGAAAAGATGAGGTGATGTATATCTTGGTCTCTATCATGAATTTCATGTGAACTTTTGCCACTAGGATCTCAGGAGAAAATAATACAGTCTGCTATGTGAACATTTAATTTTTCATAGGCAGAAAAAAAAAAGAGTTAAATTCATTGTTCTCAAATGACTATAAAATAAAGAGGTATCAAATATAATTTCTTTCCTTGAAAGAATTTGTAGAAGAGTTCTTATTAGCAGTTTTTCAATATATGGTACTATTTGATGCTTTAATTAAAACAGAATTTTGAAAAATCTTTGCGATTGAGAATATGTTTGTCCAAATTGTTCTCTGGGGTAAAATTTCTCTAAGAGAATAGAAATTAATAATATATAAATATTCTTAAAATCTGTTATCTTTTTAAAATACAAAAATGTTATCTGTGCATAAAACTGTCAAACTGGAATTATTAACTATTACAGTTGTTATGAACAAAAATTCAGTTAATATTTTTTTTGAGAGGGAGTTGCAGGGAAGCCGCCGGGTCGGTCTCTGCCAGGATTCTTAGTGCTTTGTTATTGTAATACCGGGTCGTTAAGGCTTATCTCTTCTTTTGTATTAGTAAAAGGCCCGGCTGGGTGCGGTAAATGGCCCTTCCCCCGAGGCTGTGCTCTCTTACAACATAGGGAAGACACCTGAGAGGGTGGGGGGGGGTTATGCAAAGTGACTCCAAAGTCCAGAATGCTTTGTGGGACCCCGACTCGAAATGCAACGAGAAAACCCCAAAAACAACGAGCCAAATAAGAATTGAGAGACTAAAGTGATGTCTGGACATGAGGAGCCGATGGCTGAGCCTGCAGAGATGCGGAGTCCCCCTCGCCCTGACCATGGGAGTCGTCCCCAGCGCCGAGACTGAGGGGGGAACGCACCGACAAATCAACATCTGACGGGGACCTCACGCCCTAAAGCTCCCACGAGGACTGGATCCCCGGCTCTGCCCCTAGTGGACGGAGCTGCGCATATCCTCCTCCTCTGAGTCGCCCTGGGAGACGCGACGGGGACTGCAGCCCTGCCGAGCCGCCCAATCCTGAGCTGATCGTTTTTAATAAAGGCATTATAAAGGAGAAGAAGTCTCCTGGCCCTGTTTATTTCAACAGTGAAGATGAGAAAGTTCTTTGATGTCGATTTAACCCTCAGTTTTCTATCTTTATTTTTCATAAGGAAATGGAAACAAAATCAAGCATTTATCAGTTTAGGTAAAGGACTATTTCAGAACTTACAAAGCGTCAATCTATTGGTGAAGAGTGAAAAATCTACTTTCCCTTAAGTGTTGTTTTTAACAAATCTTTGTGTACTAGTAAAGTCAAAATCCATATAATAGAGAGATAAGAAAGCCAAATACAATTTGGCATGTATGGCAGATTTGCGAATGTTTTAATATATTTTCTCATGGTTTTGAGAGTTATGAATTACTCTAATAGCTAAAGAATAAGAGACAGATACATAAATATGCAGAAGGGATGCAGAAAATAGATATACAACGTATTTTTTCCGCATGTAGCCCACCATGGGCACAAAACCCACCTATATCTACAGCAAAGTAAATGTACAGAAAATTTCAACTCTTTATCCTATTCAACTTTGATTTTCCTGCACTGCCCTGGGGAAATGTCTTGCATACAATCACAAGATACTAATTTTTGCATTAGAATATCTTCTTGCTTCTGGTCTTTCCCTTTTGTAGCAAATCTGGTCATTTTGGGTTGTGGCACTGGTAACCATGTGTATGAATTAAATATTTCCTGTCTCTGGTTCAACATTAGAAGAACATAAAGCAGACTGAAAGCTGACAACACAGACGTGAGTAGAAAGATTCTCTTTTTCCTCAGAGAATCTTTCAGGAATGATGGAAAGCAACTGCTTCCTGCAAATCCCAGCAAAAGGGTTGGATCAATTCCAAAGTTATCTTAGGAAACTTGAAACTCTGGTTCCTCTTCTTTCATGCTGAGGAAGAGCTCAGGATGTCAAAGATAAACTGTTTGTGAGTGGTTTTGGCGTTTTGTAGCAGATTGGGGTTTTTTTGGAGAGTGCATACCTAGGATAGAATTGGTCTCATAACCATATAGTTAAAATCAATATGCAATTTTTTTCATCCTATCCCCTGATTTTGTCATAAGAATTAAACTATAAAGAAATCTTGAATACCTGAATATAGTGATAAAACTGATGTCTGACACTTTCCACACACATTATAAGTGCAGCAATGGGTACAAGACCCTCTTAAGCAGGAGATTACACTGGGGCTTTTAAGGTCAGAAATGAGCTGACCTTAGAGTTACAGGAACATCCTTTCACCTTAGGTAAGGTTCTTTTCTAAATGAAATTCTAACACTATATCCTCTTTGAGCTTTAGTGCATGCTATATACTGTAGAATATAAAACAAAATTGGAGGAATCTCATCTTTTTCATCCTTACATCTTTAACAGAAATATGTAAATAAGTTTGCTATACTAATAGTGAACAAACTAACAGTCCTTAAACTGAAACAAAATTTTAGTGAAAGGACTTGTTTCACCAATTCTTGATTAAAAAAAAAAATTTAACTTGGACATTCTGAAAATATATTTTTGGGGGGTGAAATAGAAATTCTTATGTAAAAACTCCAGAACTGTTTCATGTAATTTAGGTACTCACAACAGTCCACATAAAAAGATTTTGTTCAAAGATGTCTGAATGTGTCTGTTTGAAAGCCTGTACGTGGTTTCCTAAAAATTAGTAAATATGCCAGTTCTTACTGCTCCCCATCTTTGGAACAATATCATGCCAGAGGTCTGAGATTACAATCCTAACTGCAAGAGAAGATCAGACAACCATCAGGTGGGGTTAATTTGCATAAACGAATTGCACTCTATGGAGCTGTGCTGATTGATGTTGACCAAGGATATGGTTTCACATTTGCAGTTCTCTGTCTAATATTAATTTCTACTTAACAAGAATTAGGCTTTTCTGAACACAAAATCATGGATTCTGATTTTACTGTGTATTGGGTTTTCATGACCAGGTTTTGCTAGTGGGGCAAGTTATGGGAGTTTGGCAGAGTGGCTTCTGTAAAAGAAGCTTTTACCATATCTGACAGCCAATGCAAGGTACTTTACGACCATCCTAAAGCTTGCCAGGGCCAAGCCCATCAAAGATGGTAGTAATGACTCTGTGATCAGATATTTAAGAAGGGGGAAAAAAGGATTATGGCACCAAAATTATAGAGGTCACAGAAGAGAAGAGTGAGAATATGTGTGAACACACAGACAACAAGGCCAGGGAGAAAGGAAGGGAAATAGGGGCTCCAGGCTCTGAGATTGTGCTGCAACCTGCAAAGAAGACCCTGATAAGGCAGCTGTCCCCATGCAGCCCTTGAAGGACCATGGTGAATGACTTGAAAGTAGGCTCTGACCCTGTGGGGACATCCACATTTTAGCAGGGTCCTGTCAAGACCCAGAGACCTATGAGAAGAGAAACCAACACTGGAGGAGGTGTCCTGGTAGGACTTGTGACCCCATGGGGGACCAACGCTGGAGCAGTTCATGAAATACTGCAGTCTGTGGAAAGGACTCACACTGGATAAGTACATGGAGGACTGGATCCCACACTGGAATAGGAACCCCTCCCCTTGAGAAGGAAGCAGCAAAAGAAACATGATCTGATTATAATGCCCATTCCCCATGTCCTGTGCCTCTCAGGAGGGTGGCCCATAGAGCCTGTGAATGAGAGAGAAGTGGACGGAGGATATTTTTAAGATCTGTTTTATTTCTTATTACTCTACTCTGACTTGTTTGATTATTAATTAAACTAATTTCCAAAAGCTGAGTTTGTTTTACTCATGACAGTAACGAGTGAGTGATCTCTCCCTGTCCTTATCTGAACTGTCAAGATTTCATTATATTTTTTCTCCCCTGTTCAGCTGCGGAGGGGAGTGATTGTGCACGTTTGATGGGCATGTGGCACACAGCCAGGGTCAACCCACCACACTCTTATTGATCTAAAACTAGAATAATGTGAATTACTTCAGTCCTTATGTAACTGAACAAAATCTACCCATATGCATTGAGCAGAATAACAAGACACATGAAATCATCCTCAGGAAATGATTATTAGTGTAATTTCTTTTTGTTTGTTTAAATAAAAGCTACTGACAGGATTGTATGTTCTGCAGTGTGGGTTTATTCAGCTTTTAGCAAGGCAGCTGCTTGGAGTCAAGAGCTCCTTCAGAGAGCCCGAAGGGAAGAAAAAAGCAGTAACCTCTCAGTGAACATGAGTTCCCTACAGCTAAAGTGTATATAAATTCTATTATCTGATATCTCTCTTTTTTTAAAATTTTAATTGAACATGGACATAAAACAAATGTGAATTTTTACATCTGGTATCTGGGAAATTTTTCTAAACTTCTAAGTTTCATATTAAGCTCATGATAGAAGAAGCAAGCACTGTCCTTTTTGATGATAATGCCACGGGAAACAAAACCAAGCTGAGAACCAATATAAATGCACTGTTGGAGTCTTGTTCAACATAATGTGTTATTTTCTTAACTCTGAGTGTTGAAGAGCATGGAAATAAAAGCTTTCAGCAGAACAGCCCATATGGTGAATTCACAATGTGTGATCAGGACAAAACAATTACTATGACTAGTCCATGAGTGTACATTTCAGTGATTTTAATTAGAGATAAGAATATTTTCATACCCTCAGATGCATGTCATTATTTTTGTCTTGCTTTACCAAAATCTGCCCTACTATTTCTATCTAAGGGCAGTTACAGAATCACTCAATCACAGGAATGAAGAAGAGTGAACTAGTAAGGAGAGTAAAAAGCTGCATGCTTTGCATATTCTTTCATTAATGCTACCAGAGCTATTGCTCTTTTGATGAGAAACTCATGAAGTGATGCAATTACAGTCACAGACTTCTATTATATGAAATAATTCCTGCCAAAGTCAGAAAAAATTCCTTCAAGGTCTTTATCTGTGGTTTTCAAATACCTTTGAACTCATTATCTGCAGAGACGCTGCAAAACAACCCAGAGGTCTTGACCATTAATTGAGAAGGTTAGATGCTTGTTGGAGCCTGAGTTCTTCTTTTTAAGGAAATGAGGTAAGATACATGGTAGTTGCATTCCGTCCTAACCATACTGTGGAGGTTAAAAATGGATAAGGCAAGATTAATTTTGAAAATGGATAAGGCTGGGTTCAGAAGTGGCAAAAACATTTGCATTTTGGAAATGAGGTTTAGACAGAAAACAGAATCTGTGTTATAGATAATGTTGTTGAAGAAGCGTTGTTCAGTCCAGCCCATCAGGAATAGTAATGAGATATAGACTGCTGAGACAGACAGTTGCTACTTATTGCCAGCGATATATAGAGAGATTGTGTACCAAGTGAAATCCCGCAAGCCGTGTGTGTTGCTATATAAGTTCTGAGTCTGTATAGTATGCAAAGTCAGGGGTTTCTGGCACTGCAAAATTCATCAAGCAGTCTGTGCAGAACTGCAGCCAGAGATGCTCAGAAGATCATCATTACCAGGAAGGCACTTTGTAGGGAATAAAACCAAAAAGACCCCAAACTCCAACAACGAAAAAATCCCAACTTGTAGTAGGACATAAACACTGTTTTCCTTGGTGTGCTGCTGTACTGACCAGATTTTAAGTAATGTATGGTCTGTGACTTGTAATAAAGTTGTAGTCAGTTATAAATGTGCAGCAATTTTTCAGTGAGCTCTTGATCATTTTTCTCAGATAATGCATTTTTAAAGGTACTTAGTGTGGGCAGAAAGGATTGTAAATGAACACTTCACAATATAAATCTTTACTTACTATACAACAGCAATAGGAACTCAAGATGTCTGTACAAGATGGATACTAATAGCACGTTCCCAGTACATATATTTAGCCCTGAAATAAAACTACATGAATTCACGTGTCTACTGATTGCTAAACTCTGTCTTCTATTTTCATGTTTCTTATTTTGTTATATTTCTTTTTTTTAATGTTTCTCCTCTGATGACTCTTGTTATCACAAATTCCATATGCATATGGTCTCATAATCTTTTTCTGGTTTTGAGAAAACTACAGTCTCCATCTCACACAAGAAATGAGTTTGCAAAGAAAGCAAACAAAATTAAGCAATACCTTTGTTCCTGCTGATTACTTTTTTATACATGGGTCCCCATACTATTTGTTTTGGAATGAGTGTGTTTCTGAAGGCCTGTAGAAAAACAGGGAAAAAATTCTTTGCAGGGAAGCCCATGAGTTTTTCCAGCTGAACTTCTTGCTTGTTATGTGTGTAACTTCAGAGCTAGATGAGGTTGCTCTGGGTCTCAAAGCTGTGCTTTGAGCAGCCTGAGGAATGACAATTCCATAGAAATTTAGTTCCACAATCATTTTGTGAGATGATATCCCGCCTGGGCTAACATGCTTATAATTTCTGTGGGAATTGCATGTTGAAATTGTTTCTTAACAATCTACATGCTGTTGGGGCCTGCACCTGAAGGCATGGGGTTACTGAAGTTCTTGTTAATAGATCACTTGGGGAAAAAAATAGAGTGAAACAAGACTGACAAACCTATACTCTTATATATTTATATATATATATATATATATTTTTATTTCAGAACAATTTGATTGAAATAGAAAGCAGGTAAGTAACTGTTTTATTTATTCTATAGCAACATAGAAGTATAAAAATATTGCTTAGGAAAATACATAGCGGAGGAAAAAGAAAGAGAAAGAAAGGATAAAAGAATGTGGAAAGGAAAATGTCACCACCCATGGAAGCAGTGATGAGACTCGAATGTGACAATTTTGATGCCCATTGTTTGAAGTGATGGGTGCAATCTTTACCTGTTGAGGATGGGGGAAACCTATGAAACACAAAGCTCAGTGGTTTGACCTACATTCAGGTTTAGGTGGGAATGCTCAGGTACCTCCCCTGAGCAGCTAAACGATTACACTGCCTTTTACAGCACTGTGGATTGTGCAGAGTTCTGTGGTGGGAGGCCCCAGAAATGATCCTAGGGGTGTTTCAGTGGTCTCTGGTGGTTTATAGCACTTTTCAATGACATGACTGCTGTTTTGCTCTGCTTCTCTCACTTTAGTTGAGTCAGCAATGCCTATCAGAGGGGAAATGGCATGACAGAAGCATCATACCACCTCTGAAGGATTTGCATCTTATTGATTATTTTCCTTATCTGGCCAGAAAACAGGTTGTTTAAGACATTAGTTGCAGGCTATCAAGTATACCATAATTTTGGGGCTCAATAATTTTGTATATAAAAAAATTAGTTCATCATGCTCATACTCTGACAGTGGTTGCTGACCCCCTTTGTTCCATGTGGATCAGAAATTTTCACCACCACACAGCCAAGCCTCTCCTCCTCCCTTCAGTTTGGGGGTGCAAACCTGGCCTCAGCAAAGTAGCTGCTGCTTCTGCAAATAGCCAGTTGTTTGAGTCATTAGCCTTTGACATTTCAGCTTCTCATATACGGTACGTAGTTGTGATTTTTAATCTGACATAACTATAGCTCACAGTTAAAATTTTCACTCACCTGGATTGTATAAATTAGTTTCAATTTTAATTGCTTCATACTAGAAACAGCTTTTGAACACTGCAGAGTTTTAACCTTTGCAATTTTGCAAATTTACTTAATTTGCCTCTATTCATGCCTATTTACTCTTTGCTCAGTAATAATTGTGAAAACAAAGAGGGTAAAGATAGGAGTATTTTTTTTTTTTGCATTTCATGACAAATTGTATACAGTGTACTCTAATTATTCTTTCAGCATGCCACCTATTAAGGGTTCAACATTCTGGAAAAGTCATGAGGCCCTCCCATTGCTCTTCCTCCAAAGACCTTTTTTATAATTTCTGCTAGAGCATAGAAGATCTGGAATGTTCTCCTGCTCATACTGCAGGAAAAATGTTGTCACTTACAGAATCAATAGTCTGGAAAAATATTTTGGGTGCCCTCTCTAGTTACTTTCTTCAGGAACTGGTCAAAGGAATCCCATGGTAGCAACAAATGGGTGCTCTGACTCACCATAACACACATACAAATTGCAGATATAGTAGTACAACCTGTCACCTGTGGGCTAGCTTTATAAAATACAGTGTGTCAATTTAGCTCTACAGCTATTACAAAGATATCACTTTAGCCTAATTTAAGAAACTGTTGATCACATCTTCCCCATCCCCAGAAAAAAAATCCGAGGTCCAATGCATTTTCCTGGGTCTTGGTACTCTTCTTAAATGATTTTGGAGAAATGGCTACATGACAGAGGTCACGTAGACATTCGCTTGTTAGCCGACCAAGAGCTGGGAAAGTACGGAACACAGCTAGTTTGAGTTTTTGCACCTGCAAGATAGCGTGCCCTTAGGCCTAGCTGGGTATGATAGCAAGTAGACAGAGAGACGTGGGAAATAGAGAATGTAGGCCCAAAGGAATGAGGATAGGCTGATGGTATAGTTTAACCAAAAGATCTCTTGGCTTACAGAATATTCATAAGCTTATTATTTCTGTATAAGTATCTGATGCTGTCTTCAAGAAACAAAGCTTGCTGATCTCATATTGAGCATTCGAGTCTTAGCTCACCCGACAGATGATGATAGGACAAGACTGAGCAGCTTGTTAATTTCTTCTCTGCATCATCCTTCCACAGCAGTCATTCTTGGTGTAACCTGTGAGGGGATGTACAAAACTGGTTACTTTTTCCAATCACAGGTATCTGATTGTCCACTACAGATTGAAGTAATCTCTTGCTTCACATTCCTTTTCACTTATGATAACTTTCATGACATTCTAAATCTAGTTTAAGTTATTGTTAAACTGGGTTAGAGATAAACAGTGTGTTTGTGGGTGAGGGATCAACTATTCATCATTTCCTCCCTTTCAATTTTAACTGGCCAGATGGCTTTACAAGACCCTCAAGACTACTTGAGTTACAATACCTCCCACTGCTTCTGTAAAGTGTTTGTAATTCAACATGTGTTGCAAAACAACTTTGGGTCTCTTCCTGTACAATCAATGACCTAGATACTAAGGAACCAGGCTCAAATGTGACTCAAGAAATCTAAAAAAAATTTTTACGTGGGCATTCAACCTAAATACTGATTCAGAATTAACCAAATTTCACACAGCCCTAACTTCATATTTTAAAATAATTGTTTGATATTCATTTTTACATTTCCCCTACAAATTATCAGCTGACAGTTTTTGTGGATTTTTCTCTTCATTCTTCAATCTGCTCTAGCTGATTCAGTGCCTGTTTTCAAAAATCTGCCAAACTTCAAAAAATGCTGATGTTCTTAATAAACCCTGCCTAGAAAATATTCCTTGTGCAAATATAAACCATAAAAGAAATACTAGGATCATTCTTACCTGTTTGACTCCATTCTGGAACTAATGTTGCCTTTTGTATTACAGTTTCCATTCTGTATAATAAAGCATAACATGTTAGTTTGTTGTTCTTTTGTTGGGGTTTTATTGTTTTTGTTTGCTTTTCGGTTTCATTTCTTAAAATCTGATCATAAATTAAACTTCATACATCATTCTTTCTGAGTGTCTGTTATTTAGAATAGGAAATCTCTCTTTCCTGCACTATTTTAATTTGAAGTTGATACTACAGTACGTGATCATGAAAATTATCCAAATAATGAAGAGCAATTTTTTTAAAATTAAATCTGAAGCTACATATTATGGTCTTAAATGCTTCTTTTAATGTATTCTTTTCAGTAATTAATTTGCATTAATAATTTAATCTCTCAAAATAAAATTTATTAATAATTTAAATACCAAAAATATATCTCTCGAATTTCTTGCTATAATTTCCTATATTTATGTAACATATAAATTGATGTATTATAGTTGTAAAAGGCTGTAAAAAGTTGTTCAACCTCTTAATATTTGGAGCAGGATTTGCTACAAGATAAAATTTCAGCAGTGGAGCAGTTTCATCCTTTAACATTTTCAGGAAGATGAAGCATATTTGCAGAAAGAGATTAGGGACAGCACAAGTAGAATCAGGCAACCAGAAATGACTGAGGAGTGTCAAGATGCCACAAGTAGAAGATACCAAAGGTAGTAAGACAGAGGTAAATTGTATATGAACAGAAAATGAGAATGGGAGCATTTATCAAATCTCTAACCTCCTCAAGACTGCAGTTAAGAAATTAATATAAGGAAAAGTAAACATGGGACAAATAGCAGAATAACAACAAACAAGTAAACATACTGCTCTTTCCTTGCAGCACTTGACCACAGAAATACATAAAAATACAGTAATACTTGTTATTTTTAAAGACAATAAAAGTCCTTCTGCAAAATAGCAGCTATATTTGGTGTTGATGAGATGGGTTCATAGAACATAGAATTACATAACTCTTTTCTTCTCAGCATCTCCTGGATGAGAATACGAGATACTTTGAAGGAAAATAGAGAAACACTAAAAAACACAGCTTATCCTAGCAAATTTCTTTCTCATATTTCCATTGGTAATATAGTCTTGTTCTAGTATTGTCTTTTGTTCTCACAGTAGTAAATGTAGTTCATAATGAGGAATAGCAGGGAAAGGACAGTAGTTTTAAGAAACTACAAACACAGAGAACAGCTTTCCTTCCATCTCATTTTGTGAATAATGCAAATATCTGGTATAAATTTTTGTTTTCCAATACATTCTGTAGTACTGAAGTTTTGAACACCATCAGAACAAATTTGATTTAATTCCTTTCTCTTTAAGATTGCACACAACATTTTTTTTTTTTTTTTATGCACCAGCAAAAAAGATCTACATTATACTTGATAAATCTGGGCAACCAATAGGTATATGTGTGCATACTAAATTGGTGATTTAGGTGTGGACTTATTTCTCCATACTTATTAAAATTTGTCTTTAACATTGCTGCTTCATATACATAGTTCTTGACAAATACAATTTGAAATTACAAGGAGTTTACAAGAATGAACAGTATATGAAGGCATAAATACCTTGTAAAGAATCCACTATGAAAGAACTTAAAAAATTAATAACTATGTGCTGCATATTTCAGGATACAAAAGAACTGAAACAAGAAAAGCAACAGCTGAACACAACACTGTTTTCTCTCAATAGCTTTTATTCTAGGTTTGTAAATGCTACAATGAAATGCAAATATACCTTATATAAAATAAGATACAGGTCTCTCAAGATGGGCTTTATCCTGAGATTCTGATACTAGAATTAATTGTGTCTACAATATAGCTGTTTGTAATATTTTGTGAACTCTGCACTTTTGTTTTTGGATTATGAATTCAACTTCTATTTAATCTTACTTTTAAATGGGATTGGTCATGACCTTCAAAATGTCAATTGATGTTTGCACTGCAGTTTTAACAAAGGCCATTTGAGGACTAAGCTGAAGACATTTATCATTAGTCTAGGTGGTGATGAAAGTGAATTGCCCTGAGTACAAACACGCTTAAATCACTTAAAAATGGGAAAATATAAATGGAAAAGAAAAAGAAGTCTCTGACCAAGGAAATATTTTGATGTAGGAGTTGTCTGTATATGATCATACAGACATGATGGTCTTACAGATCATGGTCTTACATACAGATTCTGAGTCAGCATGCCTTTTCAGACACATATATTTATACTACCCTGCTACCTCACATCTACCCAGATTATTCTTATTTTAAGGACCATAGTTCAAGATAAAATATACATATTTTTAATGCATTTTACATATACACACATAAATACATAATGAGCTTGAAGCAATAGTCTTTGGAGCCACATTACATATCAGGATGATTTGCACAGAAAAACTGCAACAATTTATCAGATATGGAGTATCCTGGTATATATCAAGAAAATGTTGAAACACTTTGTTTCAGCTGAGATCCTCATTTGTGTTTGACAATTTTGTACAGGTCTAAGGCTGCATTAGTTAGCATAAATTAGCCTAAATTAGCATAACAACTTAAGTTACGTTAAGTAGTAATGCTATAAGGAAAACACATGAAATGGAAATAATGATAGGATAAGAACACTTAAGAGGTGCTGAATGTTCCACAGCTGACATTTAGATGTATTTAAACACAGAATGATCAAATTGGACTAGTTAGCACTAGTTTGACCTCAGATTATCAGAATGAAGAGCATTTTCTTGAAATATTTATATTCAGATACCTTCACATTAGTGATTTTATGATAACAATATGTCTGACATAGAACAGTGAGATTTGGTATTTGTGTTCAGAACACAAGGCTGATCAAATTGGTTTTGCAAATATTGTTTATATGTAATTTTACCAAGTTTTTTTTAGTGAATGTGCATATTAAACAAACTTGTAATAGTTTACTTTTTTTTATGCTAGACATCTCACAAACTGATTTATTTTAGCATTCCAGTTCCTTGAAATAAATCCAGCTGTTATTGTTCAGAATTCTGACTTTTTGTCACCTCTGCATGACCAAATTCCTTCCCTTTCCTTTTACTGGTTTAATGTCTCCTAGCACTCAATTTTCTGTTGTCAGATTTGCTGTTGTTGTTACTCTCTGAGATTTAACAGGGAAT
Source organism: Zonotrichia albicollis (assembly GCF_047830755.1). Classification (NCBI taxonomy): domain Eukaryota; kingdom Metazoa; phylum Chordata; class Aves; order Passeriformes; family Passerellidae; genus Zonotrichia; species Zonotrichia albicollis. The sequence continues at coordinate 83,318,830 of NC_133820.1, read as the reverse complement.
TTGGCATCCCCAGTAGTGCATCTGATGCATCTTTTTTTCTAATAAAATCATCAGAATTTATATATTCCAATTCTTTTGCACATGGCTGATGAATTGAACCTTTGGTAGAATAACACTGTGTTTAACACTGCTGAGCAGACACCAAAAGGTAACATGGCCTACAAATTCAGTAACAGAAGGGCTTGAGTGGGAAGATGTAAGTAGAAATATTGTGAGTATTGTGTCTGAAATGAGCTGTAGACAAGATGTCTAATCAAGAGAGAAACTGGCTAAACTGTGAAAAAAGAGAAAGCAGACAACTAACCCAAATTCAGAGTTCTTACTACAGAAATGGTCTTTACACCCATACTCGCTTAAAACCCTTTACAGGTGCCATCTATCTACAGTCTTGTTCCTGTTCTGGAAAATCTAACTTATTTATGTCAGTTCTCATTAGTATCTCTATCAAATATCCTTTAAGTCACAGCTGACAATGGGAAAAAATGGGACTCAATTAGATATTTTTGTCTTGGCAGTGGGAGAGAAAGGGTAAAAATCCAAATTGCACCTGAACCTCTTTTAAGTTTAGACCTGCTGCATTTCAAAAATCATTTTTCCTCAGCAATTTAGAGAAAGTAGTGAATAACAAAAGGACGCAGTGAAGTTTTCATGACAATTTTGCTTTTGGAAGAGCCAGAGCAAGAAGATCTGAAGTTGACTTCTGGGAGCTGGTAAACTTGGTGAATTTTGAATTTGTGTCATGCAACCTTGAGAGAGAATGTAATAAATGGATAATTGGAGTTGGGAGTGGGAATCTCTAAGAGTATATAATTCGCCTCCACTCTTTATACTTTTAGGTATGTCTGAATCAGAGGTATAAGTGGCCTTCAACACCAGTATTTTATTAACTTATGCAAGAGATATTGCAAAGGAGCAGAGCATCTTCAGAAGTGGCAGAACGTGTCTGTAGCAGTAATTTTGGTCACTATTCAAGTTGGCTGCTGATTTTGTGGCACTGAAAATTACCAAATAAATCTATTTGATGTTGAAAGGCAGAACTATTAGTCCTAACCTATGCTGGCAACAATAGAGTAGGGAAGCATAGGTGGGGAATTTAGTGGTGAAATTTAGGTTGCTAGGGTTCTGACCAGGAGGGAGTCCAAATCTATTGTCAACAAGGCATCTCTTGTGTGATACTGCTGGCTGCATATGCAAAACCTAAAGAAACTGCATGGGACAGATGTATTTCCCATTAACTAGAAGACAAACTAACCTGAATAAAAATATAATGTGGGGTTATTTTCAGTAAAAACAGAGGGAAAACCAACAGGCATGGAGGAGTACTTGACTTGATGTAGACAAGATCTTTTTACATGAAGATAGGAAGCATATATATAGAAAAGCAGCTCTGTTACTCCAGGTACAAACCCCTGGTTTTGTCCCTTGGGACTTTGGGCCAAAAACACAAGACCCCTCAGTGCAAGCTGTGGATGCTGTCCCTGAGCTTACAGGGGGGTGAGAGCCAGACTTAATAGAAGAATCGATTAAGGAATTGAAAAAAAATTATGGTGATTTTTATAACAGAGAAAGATCAACAGAAAGATCTCTCAGGATGACTGGTGTAATAATTTTTTTTTTTCACTACTGTTGTAGTGTGTTGTTAAGTTTCTTGTGTTATTCCCCCAATTTATGTATTGTTCTCCCCTATTATGTGTAAAATGGTTTCGTTCCCCCTTTTCTTTCCCGCCACCGTTAGTCTGCCAGCTAAGTTGCTATAGTAACCGCTATTCATAGTTGCCGATATATAATGGCTCCTCCCTTGGTTTCCCTTATAAGTGAAAGTCGTTTCCTCCCTGGGTTAAGTCAGTCACCCCCTTTCTCCTCCCAAGTTTCGAGAACCTTCTTCTCTCTGGGGGTTATGGTTGGCTGCCGCCCCAAAGCTCCTCCTTTGCTTAATTTTAGTTGGTTATTTAGGTATGTCAATTATGTTTAGGACCTCAAAATATGTATTATTATTGGCTAGCTGGGTTTCCCTACCTTTTCCCCCTTTTTCCCTTAAAAACCCTGTGTAGCCCCCGGTTCGGGGCCATTTTGCTGGGTGTTTTCTCTCTTTGATGGTGCTTCTGTAATAAAACTGACAGCCTACCTCCAGTAAATAGTCGCTTCCTAATTCGCCTCACACTCGTGCCGCTCCGAGACACCTCCCAGCTCAGCCTAAGGCCAAAGACGCCGAAGGGGGCTGGTTATAGATGTGCGGGGGTGCTGGCCTTCGCCTCTCACTAGCTAGCCGGATCCCGGGACTCAGTGCGCCCTCGCACAGTGTGGCGCCCAACGTCGGGCCTGTAAAAACAGACACCTCGGAGTTGGACTTTTAAGTTACAGTGGAAGCCGCACTACCCACAGGGGGGGTGCAGGCTCCGTTTTAGGGGCAGCGCTCCCTGAGGATTGGTACCGAGACTCCTTGCGCCCAGAGAGGACGGTTCCGGAGACGAAAATACACCGCCTGATTTCTCGTTTTGCTGCTATCACCACATTGGTAAGGTCGGGCCCTGCTTTGGGGACTTTTCCGATTTTACTCCCTTGCCTTTTTAAATTTCCCTAGGGTGCATGCCCTGCGTTGGGGACCCACCCCCACCCTATTTCCTTGACGCTCTTCTTCACCCCAGTGCTTTTTCATTTTATCTTTCCCGTGGACCCGGTATCCCCAGACTTGGAGTCCGGATCCACCACCCAAAACCTTTTTCCTTTACTGAAACCCCAGACTTGGGGACGGTAGGGGAGGCAGGGGCTAGTGGAAAGTGGCTTGTTGTTTTCAGTTGTTTTCAGGCAGGTGGTTGTACCACCAGAAGGATTTCCCTGCTTTCTAGTATCAGCAGTTTCTGTACTAGAAAGTGGCCATGGGTGCAAGCTTGGGAAAATCCCAAAAGGAGATTTATAATATTGTAAAGGGTTTACTGCTTGGAGATGGCCAGAAGGCCCCCAAGCAAGAATTAAAATTTTTAACTAAGTGGGTCTTTTCGAAGTTCCCTGAAGTTTGCCCAGAACTTGCAAAGCAGCCACGGTTTTGGGGAGCCGTTTTGGCAAAATTAGAAGGAGCAGTAAATTCCGGGGAGACAAAATTAGCGACTGTGACATTTTGGGCGAGCAGAGTGCTTATAATACTCAGCTCGTCAGGGGAACCGAAAAAAAGCCCTGCACGTCCCCGTTCCCCTCGTTTGGCTTCCCTTACCTCCCAGCCCTCTCCCTATTCACACAGGCAGGAGCCCTCGAAAGGGATTTTAAAGGCCAACAAAAAGCAGGGAAACCATTCTGCCCCTGCTCCCTCTCGACCTGCTCAGCCTCCCTGTCCGAGGAGCCCTAGTCAGGCTCCTCCTATATCCTCACCCTCTACCCCAGTTCTCAAGTCCCCAGTTTCAACCCCTAAGTTTGTTCGGTTTAGTAATGAAATTCCACAAAGTATCTCCTTTACCGTCCAAGATGGCGGGGACCACGCGGTCCCTGCCGCCAGAGCTCTTTCTTCTTCCGCTAACCTGTTCCTCCCAAGCACCAACCCCTTCCTTCACCCTGACCACACCCCTTGCCCAGTTACTCCTCTCTCATACCCTCCCTCCGTCCCGCTCACTCCTCAGCACTCCGCCCCACCTTCAGCTCCTCCTCAAACCCCTCCCCCGGTTCAGCCCCCCACTCCCTTCCCCCCCGCTCCATTTTCGTTTTTCCCTCCGCCTCCGAACGCCGTCCGGGGGGCGGAGAAGGGTACTTTGCTGCGCCCACTCCCTTGCCTTACGTCAGCGCCAAACCCCGCCTCAACCTCCTCCAGTTTCGGTTCCCACGCCACCCCCCCCAGATCTCACGCTTTGTGTTCAGAGGAGGGGGGGGGGGAAAGCCGGAAACTGGAGCAAGCTCCCCTATTAGAAGCCGCTCCTGTTACATATCATCTAGGGGAGGGGGGAAATGCACGGGCACAGTGGGTGCCTTTAGCACAGGTCCGAATAAAAGAGCTATGCAAAGCTCAGAAAGATTACTCCCGGGAGTCAGAATTCTTCCAGGGTTTGCTACATAATACCCTTGCTCAGGGAGATTTGGTACCGACGGATTTAAGGTCCCTCTTCTCTAGCCTGCTCAGACCCATGGAATTTAGAGTCTGGGTGAGGGAATGGAGGAGGGAAATAGTGGAAGTACTCCCAAGTTTTTGGGGGAACCTTACACTGTCCCATGACGCAGATGGTCAGTTAATTACCCAAGAACATCTTTTGGGTGAAGGACAGTGGGCTGAAGGGGCAAATCAAGCTAAAGCCTTATTCCCATCCCAGCTAGTAGAGACGGCCCGAGCAGCTGAGCGGGCCTTCTTTAAGTTAGAGGTAGTTACCTCCCAATGGGAAGATGCTGAGGTTTTGCAAGGAGTGCAAGAGCCATACATGGAATTTATCGAACGCCTATACAGATATGTGGAAGCGCAGGCGCTCGGAGAGGATGACAGGGAAAAAATGCTTGAGCGGATGGCTTATAGCAATGCCAACGCTGACTGCCGCAAGGCTATAAAAACTCTCCCTCGAAGTCCTAAGCCCACAGTAGAAGCCATGATAGATGTCGTAGTGCGTCAAGTTTCCCTGGCCCCAAGGCCTAAGAGAACATCTGTGCATTTTGCTGAATGCCCCGAGCAAGACTTCATAGAGGCTGAAGCTGCCCCCGTGGCCGGTCCTTCTACTTCTGGGTCTGGCAAGAGGACATCAGCAACCCATCCCTGCCATCTCTGTGGCAAGGTGGGTCATTGGATGCCTCAGTGTCCCATGCGCCAAGACTACATGGAATGGAGGCGGAAGCGGGAAAAGGAGGAGAATCAAAAGAAAAAAAACTAGACTTGGAGCGCAGCCCCTCCCTGCGCGAAGATAGAAATGTGGCGGGCTGTTTTCCATCATCCGGGGAGAGTAGAAACGAGGGAGAACCGCCGCACGTCTTGCCGGAATTGATGCACCTATCAGTTAGGAAACACTTTACCTGTGATATTCCGCCCAAACCTGCATTTAACACCATGTCCTCTGTTTCCCCTTACAGGCTGCAGCTAACTAAGAGCATTTACCTCCCTAACAGTAATTTACAGCTGGTGACTGTCGACTTGCAACATCCGGGTCACTAGAGGGAAATTGGACGTTGCAGGTGGACCATTGTCGGGGACACAAAGCACACACCGCGAGACATCCGTATCGTCCCTGGTCTGATAACTACCGACCAGGACCGCTTTGCGGTAGGGCTGTACTGTGTCCGACCCCCGTTTTTCCTCCCTGAGGGACAGGTCATTGCCCAGGCCATTTCTGTTCTAGATAAAGACCATTGGACGAGACCGAAGGAGAAGACCTCACCTCCGACCGTTGCCTGGACACAGTTAGTAGGGAAGGAGAAGCCCCGCCTAACATGTCAACTTTCATTGGGCGAGGACAAGAGAATAGTGAGGGGTCTTTTGGACACGGGTGCAGATGTGACGATCATTCCCTCCCGGGAATGGCCGCCGAACTGGGGCTTGCAAAGCGCTGCGGGCACAATTTCTGGTGTTGGGGGCCTTCAATTGGCAAACCGATCGAAGAGCATTGTGCAAATTAAGGGGCCCGACGGGCAATTGGCGTCTATACGCCCGTTCGTTTTAGATTACACAGAACCCCTCTGGGGAAGGGACCTATTGGCCCAGTGGAGAGCCAAGATCGATCTCCCGAAGGCTCCCCAGGTTTTTCGGGCAGTGGCCACTGAGGAGCGCCAGACCTGGAAACTGAATTGGCTTTCAGATAAACCTGTAGAGGTCAAACAGTGGCCACTTAACAAGCAAAAACTAAAGGCGCTCAACGAGCTCGTTCAGGAGCAACTATTGAAAGGCCACCTAGAAGAGACCATGTCACCTTGGAACTCCCCAGTGTTTGTCATCAAAAAGCCTAATAAGGATAAGTGGCAGCTTCTGACCGACCTTCGCCAAATTAATGAATTAATAATTGACATGGGTTCGCTTCAGCCAGGGATGCCCTCCCCAGCAATGCTCCCCCAAGATTGGGAATTAGCTGTGATTGATATAAAAGATTGCTTTTTCCAAATTCCCCTTTACCCAGAGGACGCCCCGCGATTTGCATTCACAGTTCCGTCCATCAACTGTGAGTCCCCAGCCAAGCGCTATCATTGGCAGGTGCTCCCGCAGGGCCTCAAGGTCAGCCCTGTGATCTGCCAGTGGTATGTCGCTTCGCTGCTGTCACCCATTCGTACAGCCCTCGGGGATGCCGTCATTGTCCATCATTATATGGATGACATCCTTCTGTGTGCGCCCGACCACAGTTTGCTTGCCCATGCGCTTGACCTGACAACCAATGCGTTGGCTGCTGCAGAGTTCGAGCTCCAGCAGGACAAAATTCAGCGGGTACCACCTTAGAAATACCTAGGCCTCGAAATTACAAAGCGGACAATTGTGCCGCAAAAATTGGCAATTCGGACAAAAGTCCAGACCCTAGCAGATGCCCATCAACTGTGTAAGTCTTTAAATTGGGTGAGACCCTGGCTAGGCATTTCAACTGAAGACCTAGCCCCCCTCTTCAATTTGTTGAAAGGGGGAGAGGAGCTTAAATCCCCTAAGACTCTTACCCCAGAGGCACAAGTAGCTCTGGAGAAAATACAAAAGGCTATTTCAACCAGACAGGCACACCGATACCATCCGGGCCTGCCCTTCAAATTTATTATACTGGGAAAATTGCCACACCTGCATGGCATAATACATCAATGGGATGATAGTCTGGAGGACCAAGGCTCAGAGAACAAACTCTTAATTATAGAGTGGGTCTTCCTGAGCCACCATAGGTCCAAAAGAATGACACGGCCACAGGAGTTGGTGGCCGAACTGATTCTCAAAGCAAGATCGAGGATCAGAGAGCTTGCAGGCTGTGACTTCTCATGCATACATATCCCAATTAAATTAGAATCGGGCCAATTTAAACTAAAGACCTTTGAAGAACTGCTGCAAACTAATGAATATCTTCAGTTTGCACTCGACAGCTACACTGGGCGCATCGCAGTAGATCAGCCGGCCCACAAATTATTCAATTCAGAGTTTAAATTTTCATTGAAGAAGGTTCAGAGCAAGAAGCCACTGGATGCTGTGACAGTTTTTACTGACGCGTCTGGAGCATCCCACAGGTCAGTGATGACTTGGAAGGATCCTCAGACTCAGCAGTGAGAGACCGATGTTGCTGTTGTAGAGGCCTCTCCACAAGTTGCTGAGTTAGACGCAGTCGTCAGAGCTTTTCAGAAATTCCCTGGACCTTTCAATTTGGTCACAGATTCTGCATATGTTGCAAGTGTAGTGTCTCGAGCTGAGTCAGCTGTTCTTCAAGAGATCACTAATAAAAGATTATTTGAATTGCTGAGTAGACTCGTCAAGTCAGTCTCCAACCGCGAACATCCATTTTATGTCATGCATGTGAGATCACACACAGATCTTCCTGAGTTCATTGCGGAGGGTAACCGTCGCGCCGATTCTTTGGCCGCGGCTGCTGTTTCGCAGGCCCCCCTCCCAGATGTGTTCAGTCAGGCTAAAATCAGCCACCAACTGTTCCATCAAAATGCCCCTGGCCTAGTTCGTCAATTCAGTCTGACGCAGGAGCAAGCCAAGGCGATAGTGGCCACATGTCCCCAATGCCAGCAAGATCAAATGCCTACCATAGCCTCGGGGGCTAATCCCCGAGGTTTAGTAAGCTGCGAGCTGTGGCAGATGGATGTAACGCACATTCCATCTTTTGGTCGATTGTGTTACGTCCACGTCTCAGTAGATACCTTCTCCGGAGCGATCTATGCTTCTGCCCACACAGGTGAGAAGGCGGCGGATGTTCAGAAACATCTGCTTCAAGCATTCGCTGTCTTGGGCATCCCTAGGACCTTAAAAACAGACAATGGCCCCGCGTATGCTTCCAAGGAGCTGCAAAGCTTCCTGCAGCAATGGGGAATAGTGCATAAAACCGGCATCCCCTATTCCCCGACAGGCCAAGCCATAGTAGAAAGAGCCCACCAGAGCCTTAAGAAAATCGTGTCCCGGCAACAACCGGTGATGAAGGCAGAAACCCCCCACGTCAGGCTATCAAGGGCATTGTATACACTCAACTTCCTGAATTGCTCTTTTGACAGCCAAAACCCTCCGGTGGTCCGACATTTCGGCAGTCACCAGCAGCTGCAGCCTAAAGCCAAGCCACCGGTTCTTGTAAAGGACCCGGAGACCTGGCGGACGGAGGGTCCTTTTGACCTAGTAACTTGGGGGAGGGGATATGCCTGTGTGTCCACTCCCTCAGGTCCCAAGTGGGTACCATCTAAATGGGTCAGGCCTTTCGTCCCGAAGCAGGGGACCAAGAAAGAAGAGGTACCACAGGTCCGGCAAGCATGCTAGCGTCAGCGGAAGAAACTATCCCATCAACCCTCCTCATTCTCTCCAGATCTCACCTCAGTAACTGAAGAACCCTCTCATCCAGCTTCTCCTCCACCCCTTGACCTTTTACACCACCTTTCCTCCTTTTCCCTCCCAGCTCCAAACACCACCCCCCGTATGTTTTATCTAAATTGGTTGTTTGGGGAAGAACCATGTCTGTGAATCCTGCATACTTTTACGACTTTCCTTTCGTTTCAGTTTTATCTCCCCGAATTTTCACCTCCCCGAATGGCATCCGAAACGACAACGCTGGCTCCCAACCCTTGTTTGTTGTTGACCGTGCTGATGACCTGCGGATTCCTTCTGCCACCTGTGGAGCCGTGAGTCATTCCCCAGCCAAAAATCAACGTCTGGCGTGCTTTGGCCCAGTCATTAGGACAGGACCATATATGCCTCGACACCGGCGCAACAGAGGACCCGATGTCGTCTTGCCTTGTGGGGATCCCTTTCTCCCCAGACGAGTTCCCCTCTGCCTTCCAGTCTGCCCTTTCCCCTGTTTTGGCGCGGAGCCTAACTTTCCTTCCCGGTTTTGAACCCAGTAATGCCTGGAGAGACGGAGTGGCCAGACTGAATCCTGCGCCCTCCGAGCCCACAGAGCTGCACCTACTCGGTTCAACCAACTCCTCAATTTGTTTTCAGTTCGAATTTACTTTTGCCCCCATATATAAAAGCAGTGAGGTGGTCCGGCAGACAAAGAAACAATATCAAGCGAGCCAGTGGTGCCGAGCTGTTCTGAAAATCGTTGGCCCCACCAATACCAAGCGGACCTCTTACGCCCTTCCCAGAGGGGTGTTTTTGATTTGTGGTGATCGAGCGTGGGCAGGCATCCCCTCTGGTCTGATCGGAGGGCCGTGCACATTTGGCCGGCTGACGCTGTTTACCCCCAACATCACCCAAATTATCAATTGGAAAAAGACTAACGTAACATCCAAATTGGCTAGATCCAAAAGAGATCTTAAAGATCTCTCTGAAGATTGTGATGATAAAGTTACCCATTGGTCTCATTCTAAATCCGTCGCCTTTACCATTTTATTGCCATGGTTATCGGTGGCGAAATCTCTGGGTGAATTGGGCCACCTGGAGTGTTGGGTGGTTAAACAAGCCAATTATACTTCAGCCGCATTATACGACCTCCTTAAAGACGAAGAAATTACAAGGAAGGCAACGCTCCAAAACAGAGCAGCAATAGATTTTCTATTGTTGCTCCATCACCATCACTGTGAGGAGTTTGAGGGTCTCTGTTGTCTGAACCTGTCCTCTCGGGCCGAGGACGCCAGACACTCCATCAAAAAACTCCAAGACCTCGTCCATCAGGTCAGGCAGGAGACATCAGACTGGCTGGGAGACATATTCAAGGGTTGGGGCCTTAGCGGGTGGGCCAGTTCTGTGTTAGAATCGGTTTGTAAAGCTGTTTTGAGTTTGATTGTATTTTCCGTTTTAATCGTACTGATCCGTAGTTTGATCCAAAGACTAATAGCTAGAGCCACTTCGACGACTGTCAATCATGCCGCACTCTCTCGGGAAGAACATTTCGAGCTGGAAGACCTCTCCTCAGAAGCCAGAAGAGCTTCAGACGAAGAGGGGCCCACCGAGCTGCCTCAAGAACAGATGTGGGCTAGCGAACTCCAGCTTGAGGAAAGCAAAGATTGGCAAGACAATCTGCAGACACCTGCTTTTTGAGTTGCTTAGACGAGCTAAAATTTTTATTTTATTTGATAAGAAACGGGGAGGTGTTGTAGTGTGTTGTTAAGTTTCTTGTGTTATTCCCCCAATTTATGTATTGTTCTCCCCTATTATGTGTAAAATGGTTTCGTTCCCCCTTTTCTTTCCCGCCACCGTTAGTCTGCCAGCTAAGTTGCTATAGTAACCGCTATTCATAGTTGCCGATATATAATGGCTCCTCCCCTGGTTTCCCTTATAAGTGAAAGTCGTTTCCTCCCTGGGTTAAGTCAGTCACCCCCTTTCTCCTCCCAAGTTTCGAGAACCTTCTTCTCTCTGGGGGTTATGGTTGGCTGCCGCCCCAAAGCTCCTCCTTTGCTTAATTTTAGTTGGTTATTTAGGTATGTCAATTATGTTTAGGACCTCAAAATATGTATTATTATTGGCTAGCTGGGTTTCCCTACCTTTTCCCCCTTTTTCCCTTAAAAACCCTGTGTAGCCCCCGGTTCGGGGCCATTTTGCTGGGTGTTTTCCCTCTTTGATGGTGCTTCTGTAATAAAACCGACAGCCTACCTCCAGCAAATAGTCGCTTCCTAATTCGCCTCACACTCGTGCCGCTCCGAGACACCTCCCAGCTCAGCCTAAGGCCAAAGACGCCGAAGGGGGCTGGTTATAGATGTGCGGGGGTGCTGGCCTTCGCCCCTCACTAGCTAGCCGGATCCCGGGACTCAGTGCGCCCTCGCACACACTACGTTCATTTTTAGCCTGGAAAAAGCTAAGAGCTGCATCTGTGAGTTTGTTTCTGTGTGATGGGAGAGCATTGAATGCAATTTTTATTTTATTAAGGCTTGTCATAACGTAATATTAAAGTTTTCTGATGAAGTACAGATTTGATAAGTAGAGAGTGAGGGGGATTGAAAATTTATGTGACTCATCTTGTGTTAGGTGGGTTGGACTATATAGTCTCCAGAGGACTCCTGACTTCCACAATCCTGTTGAATATTGACTAAGATTCTGTCAAGATACTGTAAATTCTGTTTACATAATGACTAAGATTATGAAGATATTATGGTGTTTTCTGTTGACACAAGGCAATACAGAGTGAGGTAACCTCAAGAAGAGATCTAGGCTACTCTGACATAAAAACGGAGGTGTGAGTGAGATGGGAATAGCAGGTTGTTAATAATTTCTCTATCTCCCCCATATACACATGGTCTGTAAATAAGACACTCATGACAGTAGAAGTGTTAGCACTAGGTCTTGGAAAATCAGATTATTCACTCCAGCTTGTTGATTTCTCCAGATACTGAGAGATGTGCAACAGTTTCAATGTCATTTTGGCCCTTTGGCACGATGGCAGTTGTGCATGGAGGTGTGTGGGCTGTGTGAATGCATGGAGATTTTAATTATTCATTACTTCTCAAGTTTAATAGCTGGTGTGAGCTGCCAATGATGACTTTAAAAAAGTTAGATTTTGCTTAGATTTTATATTTTTTTTCTTAGTTTCTACTCAGGTGAGGTCTAAATCTGATCAAAGACTGGGACGCAGTTCACATGAGCTGCTACCTTAGGGAAGTATCTTCCTTTATTTCATTTCCAATGAGCTTGACAAGCACTTGTCTAATGGTCATATCCTCATGTGTAATTCACACATTGCAAAAATACATCTGAGACAGTAACTTCAATAGAATTGCTTTGAATATGTTTGAAGTTCAGTGTGATTAGGCTGGAAAATTACAGCATCATCAGTCTTGGGACTGCAGAATTACTGCTGTTAACATACTGATTCAAACTAGGACTGAAGAAGGTCATTTCCAACTTTGTGGAGCAGCACACACAGAACTAACACATTAGCAGAAACTGGAAAAAATGAAACAAAAAACCATACAAAACCCTTCAGTCAAAGGATTATTTATTTATTTATTTATTTATTTCTATTTCTTTGACCAATCTAGGAATCTGGAAATGGATTATAGCCCTCCATTGTGACACAATTAGGCACATATTATACAGGACTTCTAGTTATTTGGGTTACTTCTGGTTTGGTACATGATGACGAAAATAGTGCAACATTTTCAATAATACATTTTTTCCCCCTAACAACCCAAACACCGTCTTTGACCATTTATGCTGAGCTTTTGTAACAGACATGTACTCAGAGGGACAGCCTGACTCTTCTAAAACTTCTAGAAAAATTAAAGAGCAAAGCAACAGGGTTCTTATCCTAATGCCACTGTCTCCGACATGAAAATGAGCATTCAGGTGATGATTGTAAGCTTATGATCATGGTCAAAGGAAAATAAAATACTAGCTATAATAAATCACAGACAGAATTACTTGATAATAAAAATAAACATTTTTGACTTAAAAATCAGTTCTGGATTTCTTACATATATTTCTTTTGTTTCACATGTGAAATTTCCAAAACATATGCTGAACGCAGAGGAGACATACAGCAAAATATCCTTTCATTACAAAAATTTAATTTTTTTAGATTGGATTTTTACTTGGTTATCAAACATAGATATCCTATGTGCTTTTCTCTCATTTTAAGCCTGTCCTGATGAGAATTAGCTAAAGAAAGCATCTCAAATTGAGCTATGAAATTTACATGTTTGGAAGTGTGACTGCCAGAGCCTTGGGAATGGTCAATGGAAGTTTCCTTAACACTTGAGAAAACTAAGGATTTATCTACCTTTATAAGATCAAGGGGGATTTTTTTCTTTTTTCTTTTTTTTTTTTTTTCAGCTAGCTACTAGAACATCATAGTCGTGAAAGGAAGACTTTTCTCCAAGGTCGAGAGCAGAAGGATGAGAGACAATGAACAAAAATCTAAAAAGCTTGGGAAATTCTGTCTGTTCAGAAAAACTCTCTCACCATAGAAGTGATAAGCGTTAGAGGAAGTTTCTAGAGAAAGCGTGGAATTTGTGTCATTGGAGATTGTTAAGAGTCAACTAGAAGGCCTTAATGGTATTAGAGAATATTAAGGAATGCTTTGGTGCTATTACAACAATTAAGTGATATTTAATGAGTATTGCATCAGTGTGGAAGCAGTCCATGAATAAACACATGGATAAAACTATAGAATTTTATTCTTTTTTGTCTTCTTTTTTTTTTTTTTTCAGTCAGGTAATTATCTGGGGGTTATTGGTTTTACATGTTACAAACAGAAAAAATCCAGGCTTTTCCTTTACAACAACATCTTGTTTTAGTGCTTCATTAAATACCAGAACTCACACTTAGATTTTTCAAAAAAAGATTTCAGAAAGAGAAAGGAAGTTTTATAGCTAAAGTTCAGGTTTACTTACACTTAACTTGGCAGATTAATTACTTTAAAATCAAATTACTATGAATTTATACTAAAATATCAGAGACCAGAAAAGAAGGGGTAAAAACATTTTTAATGATACATAAGATGATGAAAAGCATAGGAAAGTGAAACTGTTTTTTCCCATATGAAAGTTTCAGGTGGTCATGGTAACAAGAATATAAACCAAAAAACAAACAGAAGAATAAAATCTCTATGTAGCTAGGGAAGCTGAAACACATTCAGGATTTATTATCAAGCAAGTATGTAAAAATTAGTCCACACTTGCTGGAAAATCTGGAAAAGTATCATAGAATACTTAATTTCCTGTTATAAGAGCTCTTGTGTCTCACTCATGAGTAAACAACTGTCATCAGCATTTCTAGGACAGGAATGATTGTGAATATTTAAACTCAATAGCAATTGAACCTGACCTTAGTTTGCTCAATTAATGGTAGTGATAAGACATAACTTTTATGGGAGCAGTTACCTGCTTTGCAACAGCACATCTCAATGTAATGCTAGGCGAAGTATGTTACCCCACTAACTCACTGTTCATACTCTGATTTGAAATGTGAGGTGCAATATATCTTTGAGAATATGGAAGAAGGAAAGAAATCTTTGCTATTTCTACCACAAATGAGAATTCTTTCTAAGTTTCATCAACTGTATCAATTAATTACTAATAAATTATAAGGATCAGACTATATTTTCATATCTAAATGCTTAAACATGTCCTGTACAGCTCACAATGAGAACTGAAAAAAACCCCTGGTTTTGGTTGCACATTTGGTCACATCTGTTGGTCTCACTGTCTGACTATATGCAAAGAATACAAAGAAGTTGCTCACATTTTGAGTTATTTCATCAAGGAATTGAAGATTGTATAAATCCACAATAGAAAATGTGTTTTTAAAAGCAAAATATTTGGAAACTCTGAATTTAATCATGTGTGAAAATAAAAATGTACACTGTGTGGAATACCTGACACTGATGACAATCAGTCTATATTAACTATCCTCTGGGTAAAAATATGTTTCCAAACTCTAAGTAAATGCTAATTATTTCAATAACATGGCACATGGCACCCACAATCTCTAGCCTTAAGAAATATGTTAAATGGAGATATAAAGGCAGAAAGAGGGTTTACATTTGAAGAAACTGCACCTGTCTCATGTAAAACACATCATCTGTGATACTCCAGGATGTGTTCTATTTTCTGTCCAGCTTGAGTAGCACGCTGAAACAGATACATAAATGAATACACACACACTCACAGAGAAAGATGTTTCAGGAAAGATCTAGAAATGTTTTTCAAACCCATTCCCTGCCATTATGTGGTTACTCTGGTTAATATAACCTGTCAGAAAGAAGAGGTGTTACCATTAGGCTGTCATAGCCATGGAATCATCAAACTAGTATGTGGCTGGTGCTCTGCTCTGTAGTATTTCAGTCAGTGTGTTTGACATTTCTCAAAAAAGCATTCTTACTGAGAACTTTATTGCTCTCTAGGTGCTTAGCTAAAGCAGAGAACCCATCTGTTACAAGACTTTCAAAGTTTTTTTGAAGGGAGATTAATATTTAATTTATTAATGTGTACTTATTAATATTAATCTATCAATATTAATTTATCTTTTAAATAGGTTTTATTCTGCACAATTTACTGGCAGGTAATTATCGCATTAACTATCAGTTAGGATGTAGCTATAGCTAGACTTAGGAAGTTGGTTAGGCTTTTTCCTGTTTGGTAGATTTTAGAGGGTTTTTTGTGTGCATATGTGATTTTTTTGTGTTTGATTGTGCCTTTTTTGTTTGTCTTTCTTTTTCTTTTCTGAATCTCTCAATGTAACTTAAGTCCATTTTGCAAGTTATTTACAAGAGACTTGAAAAACAATTTATCCCCCTTACATTCACAGTAGCTTTTCATCTACTTGAATACTATTATGACTACTTCTCTGCTATAGAATAGGCAGATAGAATGCTCAAATATTCCTTTGTATTGTTTTAGTATACTATTGTCTTATTTTAGTATGCTATTATCTCACACTCTGAAAAAAATAATATTTCTATCCAGTAATTCAATATACTAGGTTCTGGAAATTCTGTTGCCTTCTTTTATTCCCCTAATTACTTGCTTACTTCTTCTATACATGCCACTTTAATTTCAGTTCTTCCTATTGCTGCCAATCTTTACAGCCAAAATTAGTAAAACAGAAATTAAGTGAATAAATAAAGAGGAGGGAAGACTGGTGCTTGGCAGTTCAATATTCAGTCTGGCAGAGCTCTTTCATTGCCTCTTTACTGTTTATTTTGGCTTATAAATTCTGCACTTCAAACAAAATCTACACATTACTTGACAGGATACAGTAGTGCAGCAGTCGTGGATCTGTCTCAGATTTGTGTGACAGAAACAGTGTAAAGTTACTCATAGATTAGTAGACCTTGTTTTTTGTGGCATAACATAGCCCATACTTAGCACAAAACAGTTGCATCACTTCCTGTGAGATTCCTCTATGTGTAGGGAAACATTCAACTGTAGCAAAGGTGAAAAAGATCAATGCATTACATTTGAACCTTCAAGAGGAACAGTACTCTTATTTCTCTGATTCATATCAAGAACTGGAAAAAAAATCCTGAAAAAAAAAAAAAGATTCTGAAGTTAAAATTTTTTCAAATATATTTTTAAGATAGTCATGCCAAGTTCAATTACTTTACTGGTATTTATATATATTTCATAGACAATGTCAAGATGTAAAAGTCATTCTGCAGTTATGTTTTAGCATATGCAATTACATATGTCTAAAAACACTACTAAAAAGTATCTATAGGTAAAAACATGTATAAGATATACCAGTAAATGGATATGAAAGTTTGTGTTTTTATTGTATGTAGAAAAATATTAAATGGCCTGATATGTCTAGTTTGTGGTTTCCTCTGGATCTTAAAGACCATTCTATTTTCAAATCGGAGACACCATGAGTGATGGAAATGGAGTGCTGAGAGTAAATTAACACCATTTACTTCCTTTTCTATCAAATCATTATTTCAACCTGCCAACTTCCATTTTCTTTTAACTCTCAGGATAAATGCAATACATGGATTTCAATTGCAACACAATTGTAATAGCAATGCAAGAGTAGCAGTAAATTTCTTTGCTCACAGGAAGCTGTGGTCAATGCATGGTACACTCACCATATGTATGTCCAAACTGTCCACTTTGTTGCTGGATATGAATTTATTTCGAAGTTAAAAAATTAGAAAATTTTTAATACATAATAAATTGACAATTAACAACTAGTCCCATCAATCCTGTGTCCAGGTTGCAAACAGCATCTTTTTCACAACCCTTCATTCATTCATTCATGTTATGACACTACCACCTTTGATGGAATATTGGGTTCATGCGTCAAGTCCTGTGTGTTGGGGGCTGCAGGGGGAGCCCTGGGGAGAAGGAGGCAGGAACTGGTGCCAGCCTGCTTTGCAAAGGAGCCACAAGTATGAGGAGGAGGAAGATGCAGAGAAGGTCCTGTTATGGTCTGACCACAGGCACCCATTCTCTGCTGGAGGTGAGGGTTGGGGAGATGGAAGAGTCAGGAAGCAAGGAATGAAGAAAGAGGGTATTTTCAGTTTTTACTTTGGTTATCACTATCCAACTCTACACTTAACTGGCAATAAATTAAGCTAATTTTCCCCGAGCTTTGTCTGTTTTGCCAGTGATGGTAAGTTTCAACTATGAATTATTGTGTACCAAAAGCTTTTGCATCTTATTTCCCACCACCACCTCCCTTGAAGAAGCGGACCAGAAAAGAAACTGGCTGGTCTGTCAGCCAGTCAAATTCAACTCACCACACTGTAATAGTTAATAATTTTTTAAAATTAAATCATTAAAATAAATTTAATATGTATGCTTTTATAAATAGAATTATTATATTAAAATATTTTATTAGTCAATTTTGGAATTATAATTATATTAAATTAAATAATGCAGCATTGTTCTGGGAAAATCTTGCTGCATTTTCTTATCCCTTTCCATATTTACATTCTCCTCTAGCTTCTGGTTATTATTTATTTATAAAATCTTCATAATTTTCTGTCTGTATATGCTGCAGGCCTCTATGTTGGGGGAAAGAGGTGTCATTTATATTTTATAGCCTCTTTTCATTTGCTTCACAGGAAGTATAGATTTTTTGCTTGTATGTTTTCACTATTTATTTTTACATTAAAGTTTTCAATCCCAGATATTGATTACCTTGGAAATGTCTTAAATATTTACCAATTGTTACGGTACATTTCTGCTCATACCTTTTTTGTCTAAACTTTTATAGTTTTGAAATTCACAAGATTCACTTTTGTAAAGCTGGCCTTTTCCTTTCGCCATAAAACTGAGATCTACCAGAGTGCTCTCCCATATTGAATAAAGGTCTTACAGAGGGAAACAAATTTTTCTCTGCAAATTGTAAATTTTGTAAGTATTTTATATTTGAAGTTTGAGCATCAGAGTATATCACAGATTTGAACACTGCAGGTTTTGTTTTCCAGATGGAAATCTGTAAGCTATTGCTTCATGCACTGACTAACCTCCTCTTAGTGTGTTTTGGGGACTTACTGTGATATATCTTGGTAATGGAGTCCAAACAATAAAACCTTCCTTGACAAAATGCGGTCTCCTTTCCCTTGTCCCAGTTCAGTTTTAATTGCAAATGCTATGAATAACATTCCTGATTTTAATATTTCAGTCATGAGAGTGTTCTTAACACAGAGATGTATTTACATACTAAAATGGTACTTCCATTTATTTTGATTTAATCCTTGATTTTGTACAGGCACTCAAATAATTGTTGAAACATAAGTTCAAAATCATAAAAGTGTCTCTCTTGTAATTTATGAGATAAAAAAATATTTTAGATCAAAATATTTTTTCTAATACTATCCATAATATAATTAAAAACTGAATTAGAGAATGGAAGAAATTTATTCATATGCTCAACCTAAAGCTTTCCTTTTAGCAATTCTTTTCACAATTCTAGGGATTGCTTGACAGCTGACTTCCAGAGTCAGCTACATCTTTCCTCAGTGGTCAAACAGGTGATGGGCATTTCCATGATTGTAACATTTTAGTGAGGGCAAACGGAGATGTTCTTCACCTAAAGAATATTCCACATCCATAACAAAGAACAGTAACAGAATCCTTCATGCCAAATGTGATCACAGGGTTCGACCTCTGCAATCTATACCTGTGTCTCCTGAATTCCCGATGCAACTATTTTGTATGCCTCTGGCTGGTGCTCATATTAATGTGCTAGTTGAATATATGTGAACAACCATTTCAAGCTAATCAAGAAGGGCTATCAAAACTAGGCAATAACAGTTTTTAAAGAATGATGTTGACATGTGAGACATGAATGTTTTACTAACACAGATATTAGTTAAGTCTGATTAAATGGAAAAAAATCAGGGAAATACTGGGCAAATCCTCCAAAGATTATGGCAACATATATTTGTCATGATCTTTGACAAGAATTATTTCATGAAGATTCTCATGCCTGAAAATTATATTTCTCAGTTTAAACCATGCTTTCATGGTAGAATGAAGAGTAGTGGTATATGCTTCAGAGGAAGGTGAGTCAGACTTCCTTAGATAGCCATTGCACATGTTTACATATGGTCAAATGAATCCCACACAGCAGGACTAAACAGAGTTAATCAAGCTGACCAAAGAATTCAAGCTATACAGACGGAATACATGCTTTCTTTAACAGCTCTTATTTCAAATTGTATTGCATCAATATTTATGTATCCTAAGAGAATAGGGACAGAATTCTTTGTTTAACTTTGAGGAGGAATTTCCGAAACACAACCTAAGATGGATATGTAGCATTCAGGATTATTAAGCATCTAAAATTTATGAAGTGGTCATAGACTTTATAGACACCTACTTTGGATTAGGTATCTAACTCTTAGTGGGATAAATTTAGGAAGAGATTTCCCATGGTTACTAATCACTATCCACCTTTAAAAGATAATATAATTGAAATACTTTTACAAATATAAATATGAGCACAGAACAATATATTTAACTCCTTCCTCTCATCTTCCTTGCAACTGGTGTTCATTTGGGGAGACAAAAAAAAAAAATTCGTATTGATGAAATATTTGTCAAATATAAAAGTAATAAATCTAAAAATTCAGAAAAATTCAGAAAAATTCAGAAAAATTCAGAAAAATTCAGAAAAATTCAGAAAAATTCAGAAAAATTCAGAAAAATTCAGAAAATTATAACATTGTTTTTCATATTTTTTCATTTTAGACATTTCTCAGTGACTTCCCTCAAAGTCTGTTTGCAGCAAAATTTGGAAAAAATGAAATGTAAATAAAAATCTTATGGTAGTTGCTGTTATTATTAGTGTCAAATATTAGGGCACGTTATTACATTTCATATGAAATGTACAGTTTAATGTGTTGTGATTGACAAGTATTAACTGCAGCATTGCTGCAGTCAGTGAAAAAATTAGTCATTCCAATAGAGATTTTGATGTTAATTTTCTATGAATTTACTTATGTTTGCAAAAGCTATCATCATATATGTAAATTAGTACATTTTATGCATTTAAATTATCATATATTATTTATTGAGACAGCTGTCAAGATTAACCCATTTAGAATGTCACCTTGAAGGTGCTGTTGGTTTGGGCTTGACATAGCTGTTGTGACAGAAAGGAAAACATGCTAAGAGCTTCTAAGTAGTCTTTTTTTAGCTTTCATCTAATTATATCTTGTAGTTTTTAGTTGTATTTTGATGTCTGAGCAAAAAAAGAAAGACCAAGGAAAACCCATAAGTAGGATTTTCAGAAGTAAATAAAAATGGTAGGTAGTGTTTTTATTTTGGAGCATCTTTTTTGGCATACACTATTGAGCTTTGATTTTTTTTTTTTTTTGTAGTAGGGTATTTTTAAATTTTGAAAATCAGCAAATCAATACAGTATCTCAATGGGTGGTACTGCATGCTAAGGTAAACAAAATACCAGGATGTTTGAATGTGTTGGGAACCTTCTTGGTCCTCAAGGTCTTCAAACAATTCTTACAGATGTGTATATAGGCAATGAATTCAGAATTCAAACATCAGAAACCTAAAATTGTACATCTTCCAAAACTGCCACAAATTCAGTCTTTCTAAATAAATACTAACCCTGAAATCACATTTACTTCAACATCCTCCAAGCTATTTAGTAATGCTCTCTAGAAGAAAATTTTTAGATTGTGTTAGCAGTGTCCCAGCCTAAAAAATTTTCTTCAGAATTGCTAGTCAAAAACTTTTCAAGTTAGTTTCTCCACATATGTCATAGGGAAGAAAGCTAAGGAAAATGCAAACAGCTTGAATACAATTATTTTAAATAACAATTAAGTTTGTGGAGAACAGTAAAAAAAATAATGAAGAAAAATAAAATAAATGGAAAATATTTCTGAAGAATTTAAAACTTTTTGCACTTAGTGTAGATACACATCTGTACATATGTATTTTCATAGTAATTCTGACTGATATGTAGATGCTTACATTTAGTTTACACATGAAAGCAATTGTTTCAGGAAAAGAAATGTTTTAAAATATGCCAATTTATATTGTCTGCGCTTTTTTATGTTTCTATGAGGTGATATAGGTATTGAAAAATGGAATTTAATGATTTCTGAACAAATGAAAAGAAATTAGCATCAACATTTTACTAAAATGAGAAATGCTTCCCCAATTTTTGATTTGAATAGCAAAAATTTGACAAATAATATAGAATTTTTATAATTTGGTTATTAAAATAATATTTTTCCAGTCTTTTTGACATAATTGAATCAAATTTTTATAGGAAAGATATATATTTAGATTTCTTTATGTTTTTATATATTTATATATATGTACAAACCATTGTGTGTATATATGAACTATTAATGTATATTCACCATATATTTTATATGTACATAATTTTTGGGGGGTTGGGGAGTTGTTGGGGTTATTTTTTGTGATTTATAGTCTGGTCTTACTTAACAAGAAATATATTGCAAAGGATTTGAAAAACAACACTAGTAATAACAATAATAATGAAGGGCAAGACATGGAACACTTTCCTTCCACATTCTTGATTTTGCAAATTAATGAAAAAAATAAATAAAAGAAGCTGTGCATGCTTCCACTATGCTGGGTGACAATCCATATTCTGAGATAAATAAATGAAGATAGCAACTTTCCTAAATATGCAAAACTGTGTTTCTAAATTTTACCAGTAGTTAATTTTACAACCAATGGGCTAAATCAGTGGATGTGTATTGTCAAACTTAACTCTACAGTGGTTTACACTTTTTGTTTCTGAAAAGAGATCTTTCCATATCTCTCTAATAACAAAATCAGATGACAAATCTGGAAAGTATTTCCCCTCAATGTCATGTGGCTTCACTGTTTCTTGGCTGATCTCTGTAGTGGTCTTGTAGCTGATTCCACTTTCAGCCATGATTATTGAAAAGAAATGTAGTGCTAGCTCAAGATCAAGCATAAGGACTGGAATTTTACACATTCCCATTTGAATTGCTGTTGGCTTCACAGACAATATTTTGTGTATCATCGGTCCTAGAACTCTGCACATTGCTTTAAAGACATTTAAAGCTGATCCACTTTCAAATGCTAGAATTCTACTGCATGTAGAAATATAGCACACTTCATAAATGTTAGGTATTGCTGTGAGTTTTCCCTATGCAAATGATTGTAAGTGGAATCTAGGCATAAAAATGGCATGATGTTTCAGGTGGAAGTGCTCCCTTATGCTTTATACAACTTCTTTGTGCTATCATCACAGAAATAGATGTCTCAACCTGGTCCATATAAAGGTACTCAAATAAAGATCAGGATTAATTTGTTTTGGCTTTACACATTGTCGTTGACAAAATACCTATCTGCTATTTTGGTAAGTTATTCTTGTTTAGAAAAATAATTTGTGGTTAGTTTTTTGCTGTTGTTGTTGCTGTTATTGCTGTTTTATAGGGGGTTTTTGGTTGCTTTTATTTGGTTGGTTTTAATTTTGGTTTCTTCTAGTGAAAGTTCTTAACATTCAGTTCTTAACAAGAAGACTACACATAGAATAAATATCTTTTTCTCATACATACACTCTGGATTTTTATTGGAACTGGGTAAATATTGAATATCTCAAATCATCAATGAGAACAAATCAATTTGAAAACGAAAAAGTTCAGGGGAAGAAGATAAAAGCAATGTCTGGCCTAAAAATAAGCAAAAAGCACTGTCTATACTTGACCATCAAAGATCTCAGATCTGAAATTCCTTCTCCCTTAGCTGAAAGAAAAGGGAAAACATTCACTTTCATAATTTAAAATGCTTTCGGATATGCAGACCAAAGAGTCGTTGATAGGAAGCAAGAAAGCAGGGACTTTAACTTGCCTCATGTATATTATAAATAAATCAAGTAAACATTGCATGACTTCAGAGCTCTCAAAATCTGTGCTTGGTCTGTGCAACTGTCTAATAAATCCTAACATGCTACAAGAAGCCTCATGCTCTGAAATATAAAATAAACAAAAAATAGAGAAATTGCTTCTTTGTTTCTTGTTTCTTTAAGCCTTAGGGAACCTGCTAGTTCATCATGTCCTAAGTATTTACAATCTACCTCACTAAAAGGATTCTGAAATTTAAGTAGAGATGTATCCAAGAGAATTTAAAGTTATGCTATAGTATAATGCTATAGAAGAATATTTTCTGCCTATCTGTGGTTCCCAATTCTTTCAAATTCATATTCATATGATTCTCATACACCTTCCCAAATAAAGTTCTTCTGAAGATTAAACAACTAAAAAACCCAAAACAACCAAACACAATACTTTGGAAATAAACTGGAAGAAGACATTCTTTAATCTGTTCGTCAACAGAAAAATTCCATGAGGTAACATCTGTAACTATTCTCAGACCACAGGGCTCATGCCCATTCTTCTGGTTTATTTGAGAGAAAATCAAGTTCTAGGCTTATAAAAAAACATAATTTTATGGGTTTTCTTTCTTATCAAGTACAGTATTTCAGTTTCTTTTTTTTTTCAACTCTGCCGTGACTCCCTTTCTCATTTCAATTTTCTGCTCCATGAAAGGCCTCTCATACCCTTTTAATATCTCATGCTCTTTGTAGGTAAATTCAGACGTATTTTAGCTTTTTTTTCCCCTCATATTCCCTAATATTTTCAACATTCACCTTGATCCTGTAGCCTTGGCAAGATTCTCTTTTCTCCAATGAGCCATATATCAATTATTGCTTTTATCCATGTTTTCTCTTACCATAAGGCACTTGGCCATGCTGAGTAACCAAACCAATTAAAAACATGGTAACGTTATTTTTTTTAATAAAAAATAATATGACGTGTACCTACTCTAATTGAGTCAATATTGTTGTGGGGTTTTTTTTCTGGAGGATTATTAGCAAGAGTGGTTTTCAGTACTTCACCTCCCATAAACCCCAAACCCCATATTTTTTACTGAAAAGCAGAGAAGTCCTTAATATTTTTCACTTTAAAAGCAAAAACAAACCACTATTGAATTACTGTTCTCATAAAACTCTTTTAAAATAAAGAATTCAGTAGTGGATTATATAACTAATCTTTTTTATTTTAAATTACTCTAATTAGATTTTTATTAACAATAATGTAAATTAAAATCTGAATGAGTGCCTACCTGCATTTTTACATTAATCCCATAATGAAAAGTACAAAATTTATTAGTGTTGCACCCTGAGAGCAACATTTAGTTAATTAATACATTGAAAGCATTATTTCTGTATAAGCAGATTCACTCAATCAAAGATTACTTAATTTCTTCAAAGATGATTGTCAAAGAAATCATCTTTTACTTTGTCAATAGAAATTTTAAATATTAATAGATTCTGACTTGACTGCCTTATCTTGGGAGCCAGAAGTTATTAAGAGGATTTTTAAAGGATAAGACTATCCCCGGGACAATCCTTTCTCAGTGGGAAAACTATCACAATACCACATTTGCATTCTCAGAGTAAGGTAAAATGGAGAGTCAGTATTTTTTATTAGGCCAACTCTCATATGTGGGGAAAAAAGTAAAAAATAAGTCTTGCAAGTTTTGTTAGGTTTTTTTGATTTTTTTTCTTTTTTTTTTTTTTTTTTTTTTTTTTTTTTTTTAATTTGTACCATACATTCAGCTGTATAATAACTGCTGATCTTACATTTTATGACTACATATACTCTGGGGTCTCCAGGAAGAAATTGGGGCAGTTTAAATCTGGTGCTCAGTGTTTGCAAATCTTCAAGTACAGCCACTGCTGTCCATCAACTACATACAGAACCTATGCACTTTCTTCAGAGATTGCTTCAACATGCTGAAGATATAGAGGCAATTTTGACAGCTAAGCTTGTTAAAATAATTCCAATATTATAGTTTAAAGTTTTATTATGTAAAAGAGCAATTTCTGCAGCAATTTCAGTGATTTTAAAGCTTGGGATAAGATAAAATCTAATCAGTATGGCTGTGTGATTAAAATAATGTGACACTTGGGACCACGATTGGTGAGGAATTAGATTTGGACCATGTCTGGAGCTGACCGAAGGACTGTGAGCAGCTACATAGAGGGTGTTGTGAGAGCCTTTTGGTGAGCGGAATTCAGTTGAAAAAGAAATGTGCTTGAAGAGTATTTTGGCCAACTGTTATAAAATACATGCTTCTTGTGCCTCTTGCACAACTTCAAGAAAGAACATATAAGTGTGTATAAGCCTGTGTGTATTTTTTGGTGATGTAAAAATTCTTTGAAAACTTAAGGTAGCTGACAGCAGAAAAATGTACCGAACAACCAGAAAAATGTACCTTTCCATGGAAACTGTAAATCAGTTACAGTTTCAGATTAGGAGTAAATTTTACCTTACCTCAGAAGGAATAAATAAGTGACATTCAAAACAGGATTTCTTTTTTTCCCCAGAATAGCAGAATGCTATTGGAAGAGTACTGCAGGATTATTGCCTTCATGCATTTGCAGGTACAACTTCTGCTTTTTCTCAGGTACGAAAGGATGGAAGAGAGCAGGAAGATTCTGCTGAAGGGCAAGAAAGTCATAATACCATTTGTGGAACAGAGCATTTAATTGATATTCTACTTGCATGGTGTCAACCCTGAACAGATTGAGTTACAGCGATGCCAGAACCCAGGAAGTCACACAGCATTCATTTGAACAGACCTCCAAGGGTCTCATAACTTTTCATCCAAAAAAAGTGAAGAATTGAAGAATTGAGGAATTACAGAAATCAAATTTATTTTTATTTTCAAGTAACACAGCCAAACAGCTCTTAAAGTTAATTAAAATATTTAATGCACTGAAAGAAAAAAGTACCACTTACATACTGATACAAGAAAGGCAGACAAGGAGGCACATAATTTTTGAGTGCTGTCACATTTGACATAACTTTAACTTCTCATTAATGCTGACATTTAAAAGACTTATTTTTCTGTAAATCTTCCTTACTAAATGCTAACAAATACATAAGTATTGAAAGGCTGTTTCATACATTTAGTACAGATATCTGGAATACTGACTTTGGAAGGTAAATGAGATAAGACAAGAAAAAGCTGACAGTGTGGAGCCTTTTTCCCCTGCACAGTATTTTAAGTCAATACAAAAAACCCACAGCTTCTAAATTGTTGTGGTGCTTTTGTCTGAGGGAAAATTAATTTTCTTCAGAGTGGCTTGGATGGGGCTGTGTTTCGGATTTGTGCTGAACACAGGGTTGATAATATTGAGGTGTTTTCATTATTATTCATCACAATTTAGCCAGAGCCAAGGCCTTTTCTGCTTTTCTGTCACACTGGTGACGAAATTGAGGTGTCATGGGAGGTTGGGAGGAGATACAGCCAGGACAGGTAACCCCAACTGACCAAAGGGACATTCCAGACCCTGTGGCATCATGCTCAGTATGCAAAGTGGGGGAAGAGGGAGGAAGAGAAGGATTTGTGGAGTGACAGTGTTTTGTCTTCCCAGGCCACCGCTCTCCTGGAAATGCCTGAACACCTGCCTGCTCCTAGGAGGCAGTGAATTAATTTTTTTTTTTTTTTTTGCTTTGCTTGTGTTGTTTCTCTATTAAATTGCCTTTATCTCAGCCAACGGTTTTCTAGCTTTTACTCTTTAAATTATCTCCCTGATCTGCTAGGGGAGAGTGGGTGTGAGACAGAGAGCAGCTGCCTGGGGCTGGCTGGGTTTAAACCATGACAATAGCAGGTTTTCAAAACTTTGTGCCTTTCATTAATCAATTAGCTAGACAAAACTTTTCCTAGTGAAACAGTGAACACTCTATTTGAAGATTTTATCCTAAAATGCAGAAAAGATTTATTTAGTTAGGGCATTGAAATATAAATATCTTTGCTATAAATTGAATGCCACAAGATAGAGAACATAGGATTTCTTAAGAAATTGAATGTGTACAGTTCATTACATTTAATTTATTGCTAGAATAAGTTTTATTAATGCAGAAAATAAATTACTGTTAATGGGGCAGGCTTATATTCCACTCTTTCCTAGATTAATTATGTGTAGCATGCTTTGTCTTTGTTTTCTTTATGGTGGTATCTGAAAAACTATGTAAGAATGAAAGTGTTTTCATCAGAAAATTTCTAAAAATTTTTCTCTTGTTTGATCATTATTTCTTTTTTTATTATTTCTCGCTGCAAATTTATAGCTCTCAGGACTTCTATGTAATTAGCATGATGGAAAGTCCAATATTTGGTCATATAAAGCAGTGTCTATTTAAATAATAAGAGAAGTTGATAAGTTTAATGAGATGGTGTGACATTATTCAGCAAAGTTTTCAGTTAGAGAAAAGGTCTTCCATGTAATACTGTGAGATTTAAAGTTTTCTTCTGTTATCTCTAAAGGAATTAATATATTGTTTGTCTTTGTTACAATTTTACATCTAAAATCACTGAAAAATATAGATCTAAAAATGAGAATTGAATGAAAAAGTTTCTGGAATTACACTGACTATTCAGAACTGAGGTTTGAACCTTTGTCTTCCATTTCTTATGTAAATTGCCTGATGCTAGAGTCCTTTCTGATGTCTGTTAATACATCAGTAGAATTTGCTTGTTTTAGAGTGACTATCACAATCCACTATAATACAGATATGAAATGACATATATTTTAAAATAAAATAGACTTTTTCTGTAACAGTTAAGCTCTGTTCTTTCTAGTTCAAGCATTAACAGTGGCGATAAAAATTTCACATTTCTGTAATAAATGCGTTGATGATGCATGGACTAAAAAAGAAAATCTGCTCTCATTCACTTATAGAAAGGTTTAAATTGAATAAAATTTACTGAGTGGAGTAGTATTGACAAAATTTGTTTTCCAAATTCCCTCTCTGTCCTGATCTGGTCTTTAAAATATACCCAGAGGGAAATTCCATTATCCATTTAAAACTAAGAACAGAAGAGAGAATTTCAAGGTCATACAATCTTCCAAAAACTAAATTCTCAGCAAAGCTTTCATAGATTTTCTAATAAAAAGTTGTAATACTACAGCTGACAAGGATTTCATTCTGTTGGCAGTGTACCATATAGAGCAATATGAAAGTTATTTTAAGAGCAATCTCTTAGCAAGGATCACAATCTGTTATGAATTAATTTCTTATCGTTATGAATCGTTATGAACTAATTTCTTTTTTTAACATACATGGAAACCAGCAATAAATAAATTGTTTTTCTAGTTCTGAATTTCATTTACTCTTGGATATATACCTCATGATTTCTGATTGCATCTCCTAAGTTCCTATAATACTCATTAACTAGGAAATAATTAGTTTCACTCAGAAGCATCAAAATGTGTTCTCTCTCAAGCACTGGAAGTTTTCACTTGTCCTTCAAACATTTCATAACTACCTATTCTTTTTGCAGATAAGTTGCTTCTTTCTAGGTGGAAACACAGCATTTTGAAGACAAGGATGTTCTTACTGAGCATCAATAGATCATTTATACTATTTTCTTTTTAATGATAAAAAGGTTAATATCTTATTTCCATCTCACTTATGATTACTTACTGTTACTGGTAAAAATATTTATTCTGGTTATTTATTTTTCATGTTTCAGTTTTTGGGATATTATATCTTCTTTTTTATTTCTCTCTTCAATGGAATTTATCCCTCTTAATCTTTTAAATTAAATCTGCAAAGTCTGAGAAGACTACAACAAAGACAGTAGAACTAGATAAGTATATCTTTCCCAGATGGTTCTTAAACCCTGAGATAAATTTGATCTGTTCTTTGAAATCTTTCCAACTTTCAAATTAATTTTATTTTCTTTTTAGGAATACTGATCACAGCATTTTATTGGTAGTCTCACCAATAATATCTTCAAAAACTGACATCATCAATGTACTCTTATCC
Organism: Zonotrichia albicollis; assembly: GCF_047830755.1. Classification (NCBI taxonomy): domain Eukaryota; kingdom Metazoa; phylum Chordata; class Aves; order Passeriformes; family Passerellidae; genus Zonotrichia; species Zonotrichia albicollis. Next base: position 83,290,022 of record NC_133820.1, on the reverse strand, counting down.
AAAACTTAGTTTTAAATATTTTAATTTTGGAGGGGTTTTTTTGATACACACAAAAAATAATTAAGTTTTTGATGGTGTCATCATAGAAGATAATTAAGTGTGTTCCACATCTCTAGGAGTGAAAGATGAACTTAACATTCCAGGAAATACTTATAGACAAAAGAAGGAAGAAGCTACATGAACAAGTAAGAGACACCCTAAAGAAGGTTTATGGAGGATATTTAAATAGGTCAAATAATAAAAGAACACAAAAAAAAAAAAAGCTGCTGACAGAAAAGAATTATTTTCTCATATTATGCTTTCCTCTAGAAGGCTCACATTTAGGAATTTTCAATTTAATCTTTTTCTTGTTTCATCTTGAAACAGAATATTTCTGGTAGTTAAGCTGAGTGAAACCATTTTGTTTTACCTTGACTAAACATTAAGGTGAGTTTCTCTGGATTGTTACTGAGACTGAAATAAATTATCCTGCATAATACAAAACACAAGTCTCTGTGTCTTTCAGGGAATGGACTCTGCACCCAGGCGTCACCTATAAACCACATATACATGTTAAGTTCTGCTTGTATCTTTGGGGCTTATTTTGAAAAACAAATAACCAATGCATAATGAGAAGAGTTGTAAATTTTTTGACTTTAGGCTGAACAAATTCAGTAGAAAAACTGCAAGACTCATGAAGTACTAGGGCAACTATAGTGTACATACAGATTTATAGAGGAAAGTTAAAGAAATGAATTCTGACTTGCCTTGATAAACCAAATTAATTGCTTTCATAGTCTATGAAGGAGTAGGATTTTTTTAATTGTCATTATGACAACTTTGAGCCTTCCTTACTGTGTGGTTTTTTCCTTCATATGTGTTTTTCGTGTTTTGTTTACCTGTAATTACTTCATATATTGCTTCTCTCCTCTGTCCTATTTTGAGATAACATTTTGGAAAATGTTATGGCTGAGTTAGGCTGTAAAAACTATTAAGATGCATCTTCAGATTGTCACTGTGGATGATCAGAACAAATCTATCAAAATTTTGGGAAAACAATTTCTACTCAGAGTTAGATGGAAAATAATAATATATTTTTCTAAATATTTTCCTTTTAAATACAAGTAAATATTCATTTTTAAAATATATTATTAGTAATTAGGTATACTTTTTTCATCTTGGTATTTCCTAGAAAGCTGTGTGCTCACACTTTTACATCTATATGAAAATGGCCTTTAAAAATTAAAGATTTAAAGACAGGTATTAAGAGGAAGAGAAAGCCTACCTATGATAAAAATGATATCTTATAAGACACTGAGAAATTCCTGATTTTACTTTCTGACTTTTGTGTAGCATATTATTTTAATATGCTAATCTCGCTTGGGAGTTTTCCAATTTACAGATGCCAGTTCCTTAATTACCTCTAAGTAGTCTATTAATGAAAAGAAAGGAAGTTGTTTTAGTTTCATTAAAATGATCCTTTGTCAACTCTCTATTCTCCTTTAATTGTTCTTCAGTACATTTGAGCTTTCAAAGTGAACTCCGGTCTCTACAAAGGGGAATTGTAACAGTCTGTGAGAATTCATAGGAACTGCAAAAAAAAAAAAAACCTAAGTAGAAGTACAACAGTCCACATAACTTTAGTAGACTTTCAAAAACCTTGTGACAAGGTGCCACACAAGAAAGTATTACAAAAATGGATAACTGTAGACGGCATATATAAAGATGGTATATTTAATCATCTGTCCAGAAATATATAAAATATATAAATGAAAAATAGATTATCATTATCTCAGTATACCAAAAAAATAATAATAAGGGATTTTGAAGTTATACGCTAATTTCATATAGTGAAATACTTCCAATAGCGGTTTGGAAATTAGGTTAATGGTGAGGAAAATATTCCAGAAAACAGATTTTTTGATTGATCTGTTCTAGACATATTGAAGAGTGAGAATGTTTCTACTTGATAGAAGACACAATCAATAAAAAGAAAAGGTGTATTACCCTACAACAGTCGAACCTTTCCTTAACAAGCAAATACTTCCAATATTTGAATTCCCACATTTGTATGTATAATCCTGGGTTTAAAGATTTGGATTCGATCTAGTGCAGTTATGGTGGTAATTGTACTTCCTGATATTTGGAAAGTAGAACACTGAGAAGAAATATTAACTAGAACATATGAAAGTAAATTTAATCATCATCAGTCAAACAGCAAAAACTGACATCTTAGATCAAGCTGGAGCTGACTTCATACTCAATCATGTTGATGGCTCTAATCCCATCAACAGCTATTTTTGCTGATGTAACATACAATTTTTTAAAATTACAGTTTAGAATAAGTTTCAATCAATGTGGAGCATTTCCTTCAGTTCAATTCACCAAAAAGTAACCATAAAATTTTCATCAAATCCTGTATTTCTACTCAGCAAAAAACCATGCAAAAATTAAGTCAATGATCCTGTATTGCCAAAATCAAAGCAATTTATGTCTATATAGAAAAGAACAGGAAAGATCAGCTGAGACTTGCTTCCCTGTGCAGTGGAAAGGGATAGCAAGGTATATGAATTCAGTCTTAGGAAATCTCAAGTGAGCATTCTTATTTGTATCCTAGCCTACCTTGCTGTATCATTTAGCACATGATTTTCGAAGTCTACACTTGATTATAATGTTTGAATATTTAATTCTGGAGAATTTTTGAAGAACTCCTTTACCCTTATGTTAATCATCTATGCATTTTCCATTATAATTGTAACAAAGCAACCTTACAAGAGATTTGTCAAAATGCCTGGCAAAAAAACATGTCTAATGTATAGCTGCAGTACTATATAGCTAATATAGCATTCCTCAATCAACTACAAGTTTATATTAGTAAGAGGTTGTGTTTCTCATTCATTCCTTATCCCAAATCTTCCTCTATACCTCAGTGAGAAATGGAAAGAAATCTGTTTGAAACGGCAGCATTCAAAGTGGGTTTCATAATACGATGTGGGGACAGTTCAGCAATGAATACCAAAGCCCTAGTTTTATTTAGGTTTTGATTGCAGGAAGGAAGAGGAATATTCTAAGAAAAACTGCAGATTTAAATGAGAAAAAAGGCTTTTTTCTTCCAGGAAAAAGGAAAAAGTAGGTTTCTTCTCATGCACTTTGAAATGTTCACCACTCAGAGAAGTAATGCATTTATAGGAGAATCCCAGCTTTTATCCAGTTTTAGAAGTGTCTTAAACACAGTTTGAAAAACATCAAGAGTGAGGTATTATTTCACAGAGAGTAAAAGTTATTGCTTCCCTGGCACCAAATGCCAGGTTCATACAAGGCCAATACCCTGAAAGAATTCCCTTCTTGCAGGATACTTCTTAATACCCTAAGCCACTAAAAAGGAGTTATGCATTCTTCCATGTGAGTGAAAGGAATTAATTAGAAAACAAATCCTGAATTTTTACGCAATGTACATGAAGAGATGTAGCTTCAAACATTTGAGATATGTCAGCACAAGATGCTTCTAGAGACAGAAAATTTCAAGCGGGTGACACAGAATGCTGCCAGTTCTAGCTGTTCATCACCACAGAGGAAAAAAAATCACCATAAAGAGGACAAGCTGGGTAAAAGAAGCCTGCAAATTGAACTTAGAGTCAGGGTGTTTTCATTTTTATTGTTCTAACTGTGCTGACCAATAGATTTTATTTAATTATTCTGAAAAAAAATGTACGTGAACAATTTCTATGTGTCCTAGTTTCTCTGAACTAAATTAGATAAAGGAAAATTTGTATCAGCACACTTCTGACTTTAATTTAAATTCTGGTGCAAATCACATTTCTACTAAAATGAGCTGAGAATGATTTTCTTTGTTATTGATTTTAGATTCTGTGGTTTAATGCTCCATGCTTACCCTGCTTGATTAAACAAATCAGCATTTTTCAAGACCAGAAAATATGTATACCTTTATAGGACTTTCTATTGCTTTTCAGCTAATACTCTGTTAGGGGTAATACAGTGTTTTGCTTCTTGAATGTGTCATTTTCTTTGGAGTGGTGTTTAGAAATAATTATATATTAAAGTTAAACTCTATTGCAGGTTGTTTTTTTTTTTTTTTTGAAGTAGTTAATTCTTGAAAAAAAAACTGTTTTCCATTCATGTGGCTATGACCTATTTTGAGGGAAAAAAACCTCAAACAACAGTATAGTTTTATGTGCACATTAAAAAAAAAGAAAAAACAAAAACAGATAACAAAAACTCACAACACAAAGCTCCCTCAAAACCCCTAGAATGTCAATGACCATGTAGTCAGGAAGCAAAGTGAGAATGCCAGAATATTGTGCTGAAGATAAGGCCTGTAGGACAAGTTTAATTTAGAAGTTGCCATTTTAAAGGTGCTATAACCAGTAACATTCCCTGAAGGTTTCCTCAGCTGTTGCAAGCATGTCTTGATGATATGCTGATTTCATTTCAGCATTTCATAAATACTGTGTTTGTTAAACTCTCTTGAAAGGCAGTAGGAACTTTTCTGTGCTGTGTAGTATGGATAACTTTCTGTATTAGCTCCGAAAGCACAAGGGCAGGAAGTTTTCATTAAGCACAGAGCAATGACTTTCAAACAACTTCCAATAATTCTGGCACTGGATCCTTCTCTGAGTATCAGAAATGGGTGATACTTAGAGGCAGGTCAATGAGCACAAGTACAGGGGATTCTCACCTATTTGACTTTTGGGGGTCTCTGGCATCCACAGAGTTAAAGACTGTAATTTTTGTTCAAATTCAGGTTCTTCACTAGAAAACTGTTCAGACTTAGTATATTGCCTTCTAAGTATATAAACATAAATTGCCAATTTTATTTTCCAATAGTATCAAGCATTTTAAAGACCCTCAAATGTTTCTTCTCAATAGTTATCCCATTTTCACAAGCAGCTAGTTTCATTCACTAACTATAAAATTTTCTTATCTTAATTTCTTACTACTGTGTCTGTGAATTCAATGTAAGTATCATAATATTGTGATATGAAAGAACATGAGAAATAAAAAAAGGAAAATCTGAAGCACTGCTCCTAATTTTTCAGAAACCATAGCACAGACAAATAAAAAAAAAAAAACAGAAAATCATTTTGAGTCATTAACATATTGCTAGAAACCTTACTTTTTAAACTTCTCTATATCAGACTTAAATTTAACTGCATTTCCCAAGATTCAGGGTATGACCTGTTTCAAAGGGTCTGTGCCTGTAATCCCTATTCTTATTTTCTGCTATCAAGGCATACAGGAAGTGTGCATGACCTGGAATGCCTATTTTTGGCTCACCAATACATTCAAGCCAGTACATTTAGAGGTTTTCCAGTGTTAAAATAACTGCAGATCCACTCTTCCCCTTTCTGCTTAAGATCTGTTTCAAGATTAAATCCTTGCACTTTAAAATATAAGAAAACTTATGACAGAAAATGTACCTAAAAAATTGAGATCTGTTTTAGTGGAGGGAGAGAAAGTAAGAATATTTTGAAAATTTGCTCCAAAGTAACAGAGGAAATTTGATTTATAACACTTTCAATACTCAGTCCTTTTTGATCAATGCATTCTGCATTGTGAAAAATTATCCATACAAACTAGCTCCTAGAAAGAATTGTAAGAAATTCTCCCTCTTGACCCTTCCAGAAGAAATGACTAGCATTTATGGAATACCTATCTGAATGTCAGACAAAATACTATTTCTCCCTATTTTTATTTTTTCCAATATGAGTTTCATGTATATCTTATGTTCATTTGTTTCCTACAGATCTGCACAAAATACAACCTACATACATCCATTGCATTTTGCCATCAGACACCTAAATAGTCTAAATCAGTTTTAAACTGATATCTGAGATAATAATCTGAATGTTAATGTCAATAAATCTGTAATAACAACTTTTACAGCAATAAAAAATATCAACCACTTCCATTTTTATAGAACTGTAAATAGGGAAAAAATCATTATTAGTATTTAAAATACCCTGGTGAAAGATTCATTTTTTAATTTAGATGAATATTTTACAGCTTTAGAGACAGATTTTTTTATACTGAATTTCTCATAGTAGTGTAACCTGCTTTTTAATTTTGACTCCTAATCTGTGTTTCTAGATGCATCCTTCATGTAAAAGCCCCTGTTTTAACTATGAAACTATCAATATGAATTTCTCTAAATATTTTTCCACAGTATTAATACTGCTGAATAAAATAGGGCTAATTTTAAACAATTTTTAAACCCAAATATGCGAGATAAAATTCAAGTTGACATATATGGGTCAGCTGTTAAACATGTACTAGCACTCAGATCATAGTAAAGAGTACCAGTTGGCTAGTGTCAGTCAAGGTTCTTTTGTGCTGTCAGTTTGGTCTTAAAATTAGGACTTCCACTCTTAAGGAAATATAGTCTGAGGAAAATTCTTAGACATGTCACTTCATAATACCTAAATTTACAAACCACTTCAACTAAAAAAATAACAAATATCATAACCAATCTCATCTATTTACTTCTGTAGATCTCTGTTCTCTGCAGACTTCGTAAACCGTGTGATTCAATGGTGCTGCTGTTTTTTAAGCCTTTTTAAGATACAGAAAATGTGTGTATGTAAATGTGAACATGCTGATGTCTCAAAAGATCTTGAACCGTGGGTAGAGATCTAGATACCAAGCAATAACCCAGTTATCTACTAACACCTTTATGAACCTTCTTAGGTGTATATGTATAGTGACATTTATAATACTAAAATAAATATGATAGGGACTGTAATGTGGCTGGCATTAAAAACTTCCTTATTATTAAGCACTATTATTCGCCAAACTTGCAAACAATATGTTATAAGTGGTACTTGATGCATGCCAGCTCCCAAATCAAATGCAGGAATTGTTTGGTTAAATATTGGCTGGAATGGTCCAGAGCCATGCCTGCAGATAATTTAAATAGCTTAATATTCCAGAGGAGTGAGATCCATTGCATGAGAATATTTTCAGTGAGTGTCTGATTTTCTGGCATAGATATAGCCTAGTTAGAACAGCACATCTATAAACAGAGGGTACTTAAATTCTTAGTATAAGGAATATAAAATAAGTTGGTTGTTCCAAAGATGTTGGAGAGACAAGATCAATCTCCCTCAATTATCAAAATCATATGGACTTGCTCCATCTATTCATCTGACAAGTCATGGACTTTGTATTATAAATAAAGAAAAAGAGTAATGAATGCATGGGTACATATGCAGAACATGTTGAAAACAAAACAGGATACCACAAAATACTGCTCATCAAAATAAAAGAATTCGTTAATATAAATACATTATTCCAGTAATTAGATCATAAAGTGAAAAGCATGGAAAGACAAGTGCAACTCCCTCTTCGTAAAATGCCTATTGAAGTTAATCCACAGAACTACCAGAACGACTCTGGTTCATCAACACATTCTGTTAACACTGTCGTCTTTTAACCACACCAAATTTTACATAAGAACATGGTAAAGTCAGTAAACTCTCAAAAGTTAATGCAGAGCTTTGGAGAAGAGTAGTTTATATATTATCTTTATCTTATAGCTCCAATGGCAACAATGAAGAAGCTCAAAAAAAAAAGATGCCCACTTTGTAAAAACATGTGTTTGTACCTGTCCACCATAGTGTTGCTCAGTCTAATCTCCTCAGAATCTCAGCTGGGTTGAAATGTCACAGATTTTGTTCTGCTTGACTCAGGCAGACACTGCAAAGAGTAATGTAATGCTGCAATGAAGTACAATAAAGCATTCAATTCACAATCAGATGCTTTTACCCATGTGCTTCAGTCATCACAACCCTGTACACCAGTCTTCCAGTGCCAATATTTCTGTTATGTTTGTTTCTTTTTCTTTTCACATTGAACACTAATTTTAAAAAATTGGCTTTCTTTTAAACGATTGGACTCCATATTGTGAGTTGAACTCCAGTTGCCTTTGGTAGCTAAGATTTTAATTTCCAAGTTTATTTAATGAGCTTTACTAAAACTGTAGAAACAGCTGAAACAATATTAATGTAATGTAATGTAATGTAATGTAATGTAATGTAATATAATATAATATAATATATACTAATAATACAGACTTGATATGTGTTCTGGTGTTGTTACTTGCCACTTGATTATTTTTGTTCTTTTACACATTCTTTCTTTATTTTTTTGCTTTTCATCTACTATGCCTATTATGAGGAACTTCCAATTATATTTTCTCCGGTGAAAGACAGTCATAAAGAAATATTATAAAACTGGATAAATGTAGTGGCTTGCAGAAGGACACAACTTTTTGTAATATAAAAATATTTGGGTGTTTAGGGTGTTAGACTTTAAAATTAATCTTATTTCCTAAGACAAGATGGAAAATTAAATATTAAATTTGAAAAAGCACCCTTAAATTGTCTGTACAAACCCACATATTGTACAGAAGTATGAGAGAGGAAAAGCACTAAGAGTGAGATTTTTTGTTTAACTTCAGCATAAGAAAGTAAATAAGTATCTAGGCATAACTCATGTTTTAGTAGTTGTCAATAATCAGTGCAGCTGTACCCTGGGGGTAATTAACATTATTTATCTGCTTTAAAACAGAATGAATCACTAGCTGGAAATGTCTCTCATTAACTTGAAAAAGAGCTTTGATATGACTCCTTGACTACATTTTTCGGAGTCCAAGTGTCTCTGAATCTTCACTTTGAGTTATTAGATCTGGGAAAAAATATAAATCAGAACTTCAATTTTCATATTGAAGTTGTATCAAACACATCATATCTTCTGATTTCAGATTAAGTAGACTTGAATTGCACTTTATATTTACTTACTTATTTGTTTATTCTGAGAGAAGCTTGGACCATGGGATGGAAGAAGAAAAATAAATCTTGGACTCTGTTTTTTGATTCACATTTTTAACCTTACACAGTTTATAATGTTTTGTGTGAGCATGGGTCTTACAAGAATTTTTTACTATTGGTCTATGCTCCATGACAGCACGGCACAGATTCCAGGCCATTACCCCCCAGTCTACCTCTAGTATACATTCTTTGTGGCACAGCCTGTAACACTGTCAGATTAGTTATGCACATTTAACTTACAAGGATATTAAATTGCTTTCAACTGCACCCCAGGCAGATTTTTAACCTTGTCCAGTACACAGCTGTATCCTTTATTCTTTGGCTCCCTTTAAGAACTTCTGTAGTTCTTTCAACCAAAAGGAAGAAAAGGAAATGGTAGAAGACAGAGAGTTAGAAGGAAGTCTTCTTTCCTGTAGAATTCCTGTCTGTTGGAGATATAAGGTTCCTGGAATAGATCAGACTCTTATTTAACGTTTCAACTCCTATAAAATGTATGTGATTGAATTATGGATACTTTCTTAATGTATACGTAGTGTAGAAGAGCTTAGAAAATATACAACATCATTTAATAAGCTAGAGTCAGTTAAATCTTTAATATATCTAAAGGCAAGGAAATGTGCAAAATTATTGTTTTAATGTAAGAAAACTAAAGAATTAAAGAGCACAAAGCCTGTGAAAACAATTCTATAAATGTGAATTTATTGCATTGGAATATTATTTTTTTTATTTTTTATTTAATTTGATCATTGTAAACATAACTTCAAATACCCTGAGAAAATCAAAACTGTAAAAAGTAAAAGAAAAGCCCTGACATGACTGTATTATAAGACATATTATCTTTCATAATCTAGAGTTTCAACACCCATTGACACACATAAATGTAATAAAAACTATTGTAACAATATTTGTGTTCACTCAGACTGTAGCTTCTCAATCAATACTTTTTCAGAAGGCTTAACAAATTTTAAATGGCTTTTTCATACTCTGCAAATTCTGACAAGCAAGCCAGAATTTTTGCTATCACAAAGTGTGGGGATATAAATTCGTGTTTGGCTTCATTTTTCCATCCAGTAAATAACTTCAGTGTTTCCACTGAGCAAATGGGGTGTCAGTCAGAAGTAGTGACTCATTTAATGAAATGTGAGCTCACACACAGCAGTGTCTAAAATGCTGCTGTGTACTCCAGCAGCAGTTTAGTGCCCAGCATTTACAGTGGTATCATTTTATTGAAGTACTGTAATAGTAACTTTGTTAACTACCCACAACTGTCACAAATATTTTCAATCAACATTTTACTTCATGAAGCAAAGCTGTGTAAAACTTTCATTACAGAAAGCAAGCCCATGCAAAACAAGATTGTGTCGTGTTTCATTTGTGAATGCAAAACTCATCTCAGTTTTCTGGCAATATCTGAAGCACAGGAAAGATTCTGGTAATGTATGACTGTCCCTTCTTGTGAATTTATTTATTTTCTTCCAAGCTCTCGAAGATAAAACCACAGTGCCCATAAAGACTGCCATTATCTTTTTGCTTATCATATGCTCTTGGCAAATATATTTTACTTTATTATGTGATTTCCTTTCCAAAGCTTTGTGTCATGAGGAATGCATCTAAATAAAGGGGAAAGGGGCACACATGACTGCCATTTAGGAGGAGTTTTCCCAGCCTCTTCCATTTTTGAAAGATTGCTTTCTGACTTCATTATCTGCTTGTTTTTAAGTATTTTTTATCAGTTGTTCTATTGGAGAAAAAAAGAAAAAATAAAAGGGCTGTAAATTTCCTGCCAGTCAAAGAAATCCTTATATAAACCCCCCTAGCATTTGGAGGTGACTTTTCTAGTTTGTTTCTTTAGAAAGGGACTGATGACAATCTCTGTAGATCCTCTTAAAGAAACACAATACGGAAAAATAAGGAAAAGCGCCCAAAGAAATCACGTACTGCCATTCATTTCCACAAGGACAGGAATATTTTCTAGGTAAACAATTTATGGCACATGCTCTCTTAAAAGGGGTGGAATAAGTTAGGATGATTAAGAAAATCTTGTCAGTTTTTGGGTTTCGGGTTTTTTTTAATTATTATTTCTCACTTGTCCTGAGTTCTATGGCATTCCACAGAGTCTAGTACCTACACTTTTCAGTGCATATATCTTTATTATTATTTGTGTGCATAAATCATGTAACGTGAGGGATGTCACTGTGCATTCAGATTTTTTGCCTAATAACTTGAAAATGAAAATTATTCTGCTCAATTTTCTTTTCAGTGTGTTTCTTTATAGTTAAACAATGGTATTTACTTATAAAAATTATTAATAATCTTCATTAGAACATGAAAAAAACCAAGAAAGGGTAGGATATGAGAAGAGAAATGTTTTGTAGAAAAACCTTACTTAATGGCAGAATTTATCAACAAGAAGATATTTGGTCTACTTTAAAATTTGAGAAGTGGTAAAAAATACATGGTCCTTGACAAACATTTGTAAATCCTGATTGAATTTAGCCACTGCTAAAGCACTCTGTAGGAGCCATTACTAAGATGCAAATAGCCTTATCTACATCTTCTTAATTTTTTCCTCTATCCTTCCTGGCTGTTGCTCCTAACTTTAATGCTCCTGACAGAAACTAGAAATTTCTTTCCCCTAATAATAAAACAAGTTATGAAAAAAATTATTATGTGACCATTTGCATAATCTTACATAACATGGTTTGGATTTTTTAAATGAAATAATTGGAAATTCTTTTAAAAAAATCAGCATATTCTTAAAACTACTTTTAGGTGACCCTGGGTTTTGAGTTTGGGTTTGATTTGGTCTGGGGTTTTTTTTCCACTCTGAGGTAGATTTCAAAATGTTCACAAATATCTATAGCAAAATGTTGCTACCTTTTGAATTATTTTGGTTTTCAGTCTCTTCTTCAAAAGTATACATTCTATATTGTATTTGTCTGTATTCTTCTACCTTATTTTGCAGGGCCTAGGAGAATAAGCAGAAAATAGATCCATTGGGAAATGATGCAAGCAAAAGCTTCATAGAAATAATCTGCTAGTAAATTTTAATGGGTTTATTTCTTATTTCTCACAGAATAAATTGTTTGATTTGTTTTGTTTTGTTGTTTTTTAAACCCAAGCAATACACAATGAGCTCTACTTATGTAAATGGATCCAAACAGTATCACACTAAAATTTTAATGAAGGAAAATTTGATTTGGAGGGGGACAGGGCAAGGATATTAGTGAATCCAATGGGGTTGGAATGAGAGCAGAGTTTTATGCTTCCCATTTCCTTCAAGTTTTTCTGAAATATGGCTACATGAAAGGGACTTTCTTTCCATCTCTTTTTTGGAAGTCAAAAATTATATTTCATTGTCAAAAACATTGCCAAGAATATTTCATTCATATAACAGGAGTATTCAATCTTGCAGTGTAGTAGCACTATAATTCATATGTAAAATCCCCCAAAATATCCCCCATAGTTTTTCTATATTTAATTATTTCCTGTGGATAATTTATTTCTGTTGATTAATCCTAATGATATGACCAGTCAATGGACATAAGGACACTGGTATATACTACCTCTGGGCCGTCTTTCCTGGTTCAATCAAGAATGAACATCTGTTAGTTCAAAAATGCAGGTGTGCCATAAATATTACCAAAGTTGGAAACAACCTTAAGAGAAGCAGAAGAGATATCCTCTGCTTTTGCTAACTTAATCCTCATAAATATATTAAATTCTAGAAATTTAATATCATGAGTTATTTCATACCAAAATCAGTGGCAATTCCGTAGATTTCCTTTAACTGTGGTGCTTTGTGTCTTAAATTAATGTGTTATGTATTCTGAAAAGCTAAAGATTCTGTTATCCCTATAAAAATTTCTTCAAAGCTAACAGATAAAAGTAGAGCTTTAAGACATGAAGAAACTAGAACTAAATTACTGATCCATATTCTAGACCAAAATGTAAATAAAATATGGTATAAAACTCCAATATAATCGGTGGGAAAAGATCATCATTACAAAACTTGTGAAGGAAAAACAAAACCAAATCATCCCTTCACTATTGAATCAGTTGTCCATAGAAACCTAAATTGTAAAAGTTTAAATAGTCCTGGAAGCTAGAGCCGTGTGGGATACTCATGTTCATTTAAGGCTAAGGGACAATGAATTTCATTAATTTGCATAAGGTGAGCCATCTGAAAATGAGATCACGATGCCACCCATTTGTAAAATATAACTCAGGTTTGACAGTACAAGAAAAGGCATCTTATGGGTAGTTTCCATTCACAGGGATTTTCCGGGCCTTCCTTTCTCCCTGTATCGCAGCAGCCCATCTGCTCACACATTGAGCTAGTTCATGTGGCAAAATCACCAGGGGAATGGGAACAGGGCCCCATCTTCTAACCATACAGCCAGTCTTTTACACAGATCTGAAGTGGGCAATGCAAATTACACCTCCCCACATTTAGTCCAAGTTATCAAGATTAGACCTCTGCAGGGTGTTTTTTTGTTTTGTGGGTAGGATTTTTTTGTTTGTTTCTTTTTTGGCCTTTTTTAGGTATTATTTCTTATGGGAGCACCTAATACACAGTAAAGGCAATGAATCAAAACATACAAGAGGATAAGGATCCTTCTTTCTGCACAAAAGTCAGTCATTTTGCTATTTGCCTGCAAATACTTGACTGCAGTTCCGGTTTACTTCCCTGTTTGATCCCCAGCCCTGTACAGATCTAAGCTGCAACCCATAAAGAAATGTACATACGCCCTTCTGAGCACATACGTGGGACTCTACTCCTGTGGAGAGGATGGGTGCAACAAACTGGGAGAGCATGAAATAGAAAGAAAAATATCCAAGCCTATAAATAGAAAAGTGGGACACTGAACAGGAGTACAGCAGCCAGCAGCCTGCAAGAATAGCAGGTAGATAAGATGATTTTTCCTTAAGGTAGTAATTAGGAGTGGAAAAGGCAGCTGTGAGAGAGAGCGACTCACAGCAATAATGCTTTTCTAGAGCACTGTCCATCAAGTCTTTCTTATCCCTGCTCTTTATAAAATTATTTATGAGTACTTTCTTACACGCATATACACAAAAGAAAAGCTGGTAGATTTCCATAACAAATGATTTAATCCTAAATTTGTGAGTAAATAATACCATACAATGTCATTAATTTCTATATTTTCCCAGAAGCTGTAAGGGGAGTTAGTAAGCCAAAAAATAATTGCTCAGGAAGTTGTTGTGATAGTTTTTTATCATGTTCTGTCAAATTACCTTGTTCTTCACTGCAAAAGTCTTATTTATGTATTCCAGGTCTTACACAAATAAAACATGACAGCTCTGCTGAGTTGTGCATTGGATTTTAGTGAAGGAGTGATTTTGGAAAAAATTAAAGTCAGTCAAAAAAATCTCGGGTTGTTTGATTATTTTCAAACTGATTTGGTTCCAAAACTCATAAAATGAAAGACTAATAATTATATTTTTATTAAATTATATACATATATATATATATATATATATATATATATATATATATATATATATGTAGATGTATGCAGATAGATAGATGTAGATACTTACACAGATGATATTGATGTTGGTATAGATATAGATATAGATATAGATATAGATACATAAAGTAACTGTACCTTCTTAATAAATTGGAAGATTGAAATACAAATACAGATGTCTCTAAAACAATATTTTCTCATAAAAATATAGTCAGACATGCTGACATTAATTTTGTACGAAAAAATTAAACCCCCCACAATATTTAAGGATGATGAATATCACTGCCTAGTAAAATCATTCATGTTTGATTAACATATCTATTAGTGATATTAGTTTACCACTGAATAATATTTTCAGTGGACAGTTTTATATATTATTATTTCAAAGATTACATTTCTTCTTATTGATCAAAGTATTGAATCTTCAATAGAAATAAATGGCAGCTAATCCAATTTACATAATTTGGAAAAAAAGGATTCTTAAATCTTACTTTTTCTCTTTTCTTTTTGAAAGAACAGGTTTTTCCATACTTACTTGTGACTGACGCACGTGCTCTTTTCTGGATTTTGTAACCTGTGCTTAGCTAACCAGCAGTGGGTCATGCATAAAAGCTGCCCAGTTAGGCAGTCTTCAGTTTGTGAGAGGGTTTTTTTCCTTACTAATCAAGCCTTCCTCTCTATTTCTCCAAGGCAGAAGTCTCTACATGAAATAGACAGTCTTCCTGAAGCAGATTCCTTGTGTTTCTGCAAGACCAATATTTGTTTCTGTTGTGATTGGTTTTCCTCCAAGAATTTCACCAGGATTTGCTGATTGAATAAAAATATTAAAACCGTATCAATACCATATTAAACATATTCACTATTGTAAAGTCTAAACAGTATACATATTATTTTCTCTTTGCATTCGTCTCTTGTTCAGGTATTTTATAAAATGTGTGTTAAAATTAAAAATGCACAATTTTTTCGTCTTATTTATTAGTTTTAGAATAATCTGCCAATGAATCTCTGCAAGGGTTGAGTATCTATTAATGGGAGTTGACAGACCTTAAATAGATCACAGAGAATTTTATACTAAGTTGACCAATTAAAACAGGAAGCTTTTCTTGAAGATTCATTTCTCTGTGTTTTATTATTTTTCAGTGCTTACTTGTTCATAGCTGATCGATGTTTCTGTGAGAAAAGTATAATGGGGCAGATCTGTTGAAGGCACTTTTATTACACAGGCAACACTGTGGGAATGATTATACAGTCATAAAAAAATGCCAAAATATCTTCCCCATGTCAAAAGACACTTTCTGCAAGTGCCAGTCAGAAGAACCTGTCATGACTTCAAGATCTGTTTCTTCAGTTGTCAGGGAGACGGCACAACACATCATAATGTGACAGTCCCCTTGGGGGGGCCAAAATGTGTTAAGGGATTTTACTCCCTAGGATAGCAAAACAGGCTGTTTTAAATGCTATTAAGGCCATAACTCTGACACAAGACCAATTTTCCCTGCCTCGACCAGAATTCTTGAGCAGAGCAGTCCAATCCAATCTATTGAAAAGGCCAGTTCAAGCAAAGAAAAAAATTCAAAAGACATTTTAGGTTTTGGCACCCAGTGCTGAAGACAGTTGGAGTCAAATGGCTTTTTAATTCCAAGTACCACTCGGTGCACTGTAAATTCTATATAGAAATAAAAATGGAATTAAACTTTTGGTAACTAAGAAGGTCATGCGGAAAGATTTGTCTTAAAATGTCATCTCAGAATCCCAAATAGCATGATGTCAGTAAAATTCAGGTGTATATATCACATCAAGTCCATAACACTTCCTTCAAATAGCTTGGGAAACCTCATTATAACTTTAACTTCTTCAGGTGATAAAGGTCATGTTGTAACTGGTATTCTCTACAGCTTTTTGAAACCTGCAAAATGTCTTGTGGAGAAAAACTGTGTTAAAATTGCTGATCTATCTTTTCTGTAAGATCATCAAGGATTTTAACACAGAAATACACAGAGTAAATTGAATAAAAGGGGAAAATAATCTGAAGTATAACAATACTGAATAAATGATATTAAAATGCAGTACTAAAAGAATCATTTAATAGAAACGCTATACTTGGCTGAAGTGTCCAAATAAATTAGTGTGCTTAGTTGAAATATATATTATGGTGATATTGCAAGATTCTCACCTGAAAGAGATTCTTAAATTTAAATAACACATTTTATTTTCTGATGAACTGATTGTTAATTTATAGCACTTTTTCTGCAGATTACTCTGGAGAGACAATTATCCTGAATCATTATTTCCTTATGTTACATTGCTTTTTTTGATTTATAATTCTTTTATATGCTGCATCTCATCATAGTTATAATGGACTTCCAGTCTAAGAAATAACAGGTTTGAGCATTAATTAACACATTGTCATTCCCATTTTGGTCTATTTTTCAATGTTACCTGCGGCTATACAGAGTTTTTCTCTTTCTCTGAACCCACACAGGGAGCCCAGAGTCGTGTCCGGGCCTGGGAGGGCCACAGGCACCGCACTTCTCCTGGCTGTGACTGTGCGGTACTGGTATAACTCCACCAAAAGTGCACACAGTTTTATTTTGCTCAACCCCAGGAGCTTTTTCCCTCTGGACCCAGAGGAACATTGGATGACTGTAACACCAAAGAAAAGGGTTAGAAATTGAAAAGGTTTTTTCTATTAGCGAATCTTCCTACTCTTACTTGGGTCTGTTTGTGTTGGCATTGTTTATTGAAGTCTGTTAAGAGTGAGGCCACCCTTCATATACTCTTGTATTATTGCAATTGAGTTAGCAACAACTACTTGATACATCTTCATTACACTGCTGAGATTCGAAGAAGGCAAAGTAAGCACTTTTTTTCCCCTAAAAGCATTTTTTGACTAACATTTGGATCTACATATATGTATTGAAGTCAGTGTAAGAACAGACTTCAAATTCAACAGGCAGTATGGGGTGAGATCAGGTACAGAAGTAGACACCTGCACCTGGGCATTTAAATTACCTGTAATGTAAAGATAAGACTGAACATAAATGCTCAGTGGTATTTGACATGCCTTAACATACATATATTGTTTGAACTTCATCTGACCTTACAGAAAGCATTATTGTTTCCAACACCTCGTGTTGCTTATTCCATATATATATGTATATATATGTATATATTTCCCACTGTTTGGGCAACAACTGAACCAAAACCAGGGTTTACATTGGATGTAACAGGAGCTTAGATATGCAGTTTACATGGAGACATCTACATGTAGATGTCACAAGGACTAGATAATTTCAGGAACGTCTAACATTTAACATGACAGTAATGTTTGCCTTACTTTAGAATTACATCAGCTGTGAATGATATAAATACATACATTAAACCTTCACAGTTTTCACTTACTCTTTTAATTCCTTCACCCATATTTATATTGGGTGAATATTTTTACCAAAACACATCTTTGAAAATAAAGGGTCCCAAGTTATCTCATAGATATTTAAATGTGAAAGTTTGTGATTAGCTCTAAACCTTGCCAGAAAGCAGAAGTCTGAAAAATGTGTGATTGTTCTAGCCTTCTGATGGATCTCTAGAAGCAGCAGGTAGGGTGTAAGTATTTTACAAGATCTACTGTCCCCTAAGGTCTAGTTTTTCAAACAGAGTGAAAGAAAATGCATTGGCTGATGTCACAAGTTTAAAAACACATATTGAGTAAGTAACCTTTTGGGAAGCCAAATCATCAAATTTGTAGACCCGGGCCTCACATACAGGCTTTGGCTAACTTAGAAATGTAATGGTAAATAGCGCAAGTTAATTTACATAAACTTGAACATCTTGTTCTGAAAATCCTGAAAGACTGCCACGGAACTTAAATTCCGCAAATTGCATATTTTATCTAGCATGTTTAAGTTTTGATTATGATGAAGATTTTGAGACAAAATGTTTGTAATGTGGCTACCTATATTTAGCATTGACAATTACAACCAAAAGGTGGCAGTACTGTATGCACTAAAGATTGGGTCTGAAAGATTATTACAGAATTACATAATACACTGGATTGGAAGGGACCCATGAGGATCATCAAGTATAACTTCTGACCCTGCACAAGACCATCCCCAAGAGTCACATCATGTGCCCAAGGGCATCATCCAAATGCTTCTTGACCTCTGTCAGCCTAGTGTTGTGACCACTTCACTGGGAAACCTGTTCCTGTGTTCAACAACCCTCTGGGTGAAGAACCTTTTTCTAACATTCAATCTAAACCTCCCCTGATGCCATTTCAGGCCATTCCCCAGAGTCCTGTCACTGGTCACCAGAGAGACGTGTCTGTCCCTCCTTTTTCCCTCGTGAGGAAGTTGTAGCTGCAATGAAGTCTCCTCTTAAGTCTACTCTTTTCCAGGCTGAAGAAGCCAAGTGACCTCAGCTGCTCCTCATACAGCTTGCCCCAGACCCGTCTCCATCTTTGTTGCCCTCCTTCAGACACTTTCTAATGACTTGATATCTTTCTTCTGTTGTGGTGCCCAAACCTGCACACAGCACCTGAGGTGAGGCCACCCCAGTGCAGAGCAGAGGGGACAATCCCTTCCCTTGCCTGGCTGGAGATGCTGTGCCTGCTGCCCCCCAGGACACAGCTGACCCTCCTGGCTGCTGACTCATGTTCAGATTGCCATTGACCAGAACCCTGAGGTTCCTTGTTGTGGCAATGATTTCCAGCCTCTCATTCCTTGGACAGTACATACAACCAGGGTTGCCCCAGCCCAGGTGCAGAATTCAGCACTTGCCCTTGTAGAACTTCATAGGGTTGGTGATTTCCCAGTTCTCTAATCGGTCAAGGTCTCTCTGCAGGGCCTCCCTGACTTTGAGGGAGTCAACAGCTCCTCCTAGTTTAGTATTGTCTTCCAATTTTACTTAGTACTCCCTTCCAGTCCTGTGTCCAAGTTATTTGTGAAGATGTTGAAGAGCACAGGACTGAGGATGGAGCCCTGCTGAACCCCACTGCTGACCGCTCATCAGTCTGATATTACCCCCATTCACTGTAACTATTTGGGCCCAACACGTGAGCCAGTTTCTCACCCATCACATAATGTGTTTATCCACCTGAATGTTGGACATTTTGTCCAGGAGGGTCCTCTGAGAGAGTATCAAATGCTTTACTGAAATCCAATTGCTGTTTGGAAGCCTTATATACATACTCCTAGGCGTACTGTGATTTAAATATATTTAAGTGTGTTTATACTGTCCTACTGCTGTTTGTGATTATGAATGAAGAACAAGAAGCAGAAATTCCATTTTTCTGTGTTTCTTTAGTGATTTTATACTTCCATTAAATCTTTTAAAGTCACAGACCAAAGGCAAAAATAGGATATATATACATATCCTGAGAAAGTGGAATAAATGGATAAAAGTTAAATAAAAATTTTCTTCAGAGAAGTGAAGTGAAACTTAGTGGCTGAAATACTCTGAATCTCAGAAGATTTATTAATTTTGAATGGGAAACATTGTCCTAAGAAAATTGTTTTGGCTTGGGGTAGCCACTCCATATTCTTGTTCTGTATTTAGAGAACATACATTTTATCTTTTGCAATAAAAGTGAAATATTAGTTTCTCGCAAGACTGTTGACCTAAAATAAATTAATAAAATTAACTACAGTTAATGCATATAACCATTCTGGATCAAAATTCAAGAATTGTGTTACATTGCCTTTTTACACAGAAAAAAAAAATCTATTTAAAGCTGCTAATTTCAAGACATAGAAGTGGTCAACATAATTTGTGAAACATTATCTTAAAATTAGTAACAAGCACTAAAAATGGACAGGTTGAACAGCACAGCTTCCTAATATTACAGAATAGAATTCATATAACATATCTCTTGGAGTTAAACATGTTTGTCTTACACAAATGTCTCTTAAAAAAATAAATAATAGTTGTTAAAATTTTTCAGTCTAATGAGAGATAAGTTACATTTTATCTTTCTCACTGTATGCTACAAGTGTTTTTACTCTTTCTCAGTGGGTATTTCACACTGCTAATTAATATCTCCCTAGCTGATCCCTGGGTCTTGGTAGCCTCACCGTTTATGCTGCATGAATGCAACTTTACTGCTTTGAAGTCAGTCAGCATTTTCCCTCTGAAATATGTTCTTGGTTCTGTGAACAGCCTACGAAGGCAGCTCCCATTGTGAAATTTAGAAGAGTTGTAGCTGGGACTTGGGCCCATCCAGCCTTCTGAACTATCGTGCACAGTTCCATCAGGCTCTCAACTCCAAACTCCCCCTGTGTTGTCATACTGCTCCTTTGAAGTGAGAGACACCGCTCTTACGGTCACCACTGTGGTGAGACAATCATATTATTTTAGATCCTGTGAAATAGGAAAGCCAACATGGTTTTGGAGCCACAGAGGACTCCAGGACACTCAAGGCCAAGTGCTGTAAGTGCAGCCCAGCTGCTCAAGAAGGGGTTAAGCTTGGGCAGTCTGACCACAATCCCCAGTCAGTGTGTACAGGCTGGCCTCCAGGTCAATGATCATGTCCAAGTGGAAGATAAATTTAGAAAATACTCAGAAAAACAATGGTGCTTTTAACTCCTCTTTTCCCCCTCCACAAAGGCAGAATATTTTTCTATGACATTTTTTAAATCAGTCAAGTTGTGATGGATGCACTCAACATCATATTAAAAACCTTTTCTTGCTAATACCTCTGATACTGATCCTTTAAGCCAACCAAATCATTCATTTGTGACACAAGTGAAAATATATGGGAAACAATGAGCAATGTCAAGTACTCTGTACAGAACTCCAGAGGACAATTAGTAAAGGTTAATGATTTAGGAGACCCAGAATCAAAGAAGAGAGGTTCAAACCAAGTTACCTGCTAAGAATATAATTATGTCTAAGCTAGAAATCCAATATTTCTCACCACATCAGTAAAAATAAGGCTGACAGACACTGACCTTCTATGTTCTCAAAGAAAGATTGATTATTTTTAAGAGGAAAAAAAAAGACTTTCCTTATGTTCCTTCTTCTGGTTATAAGATATCAGAAAAGCAGAAAGCAACTTCAGTTCTCCCACATCTCTGCAAGTAGAGACAGAAAGAGGAGAGCTGTTTGAAGTACTTTTTTTGGCTTTCCTTGATTTAAAGTTTTGAGTAGCATAGGAGGATACTGAAAGTTTCTAATGGCTTCTAAAGAACAGGTGGAATTTAACCTGACCTACTATAGGAGAGAACTCCCAGGAAAAAGGAACTGAGGGAAGAAAAAAACCCACAGGTGAAGCCAAGAGAGCAGACACGAAAGATGGATTCACAAAAGCTAATTTTATACTATACAGAATGACTTAATAGAACTGTCTCTGTAGGACTTGCTGAGAGTCAGATGCAGTACAAAAAAAATCTAAAATTATTCTCTTGTTCTGAATTATCTAGTGGACTTTCCTATCTTTTGCAAAGGACTAGAGAAGTTAGTGCTTTTGGGCTAAATTTACAATTTGGGTGAAATTAAGTTTGATAATCAGAACAGAAAGAAAAAAATGTACTTAAAGGTCAGCAATTAAACCTGAAATAAAAAGAATTTCTTGTTCCTAAAAGAAAAAAAAACAAAAAAAAACACCACCACCACCACCACAAACAACAACAACAACAAAAACCACAGAAAATTAATTTCTAGAATTTTAAAGAATCCCAGATTGATGAGAATTCCTGAGCCTATTATTTGCTCAGAATACATTCTTTTTCCCTCTTAAAAATCTGAAAAGACATAATGAAGTAACGAAGTAATAAATGGAGTAATAATTTTAAAATTTTTGAAAATATTTGTTCTATATTGCTTGTGGCATTTATGCCTCCTGCCACTGTAGTACTCTTATCAGCATTTCTCTGAGACTTCAGGGGAAGTCACTTATGCTAATACTATGAATTTTCTTCTAAGAGGAAAATACTATTTCAGAAACAGATGCAGAATGAATACAGAAATTGAGTTTCTAGAATAAATCTATATCTGGTCTTGATATAACCTTCACTACAGATCACATAAACTTCTCAGAGCTTCCTGAGTTATACAGTTATGAGACATGCATCAGGTCAGTGGCACTTCTTTCTTCTTTTAACTCAATGCTTTAAAACTGATTGATACCTGTCAAGTAGAGGCAGCAGAGGAGTAGGTTTACTTAGCCTATGAATCTCTCTCTGTGCAATCACAAGTATGGTCATATATTTGAATTTTTATGTATGTATTTGTACACACATATATATATTTAGTATTCTGCTTTGATGAATTTCATTGTCTCCTCCTCAGTATTTGTGTTATTAATTTTAAAATGCAGTATAGAAGGAACACACAGAGACACCCTGTTTTTCATTCTCCCTTTAAACCACCCACATAAATGAACAAACAACTCTTCCCACTGAACACTCCCTCCTAGCACCTGGGAATGTTAGGAAACTGTTACCTTCCTTCTGCTTTTGTTGGTAGAGAGCTTAAAAAAAGACCTCCAGATTTCAGTGTTGACATATTTGGCTGAGAAAATAATTGTTACGAAATGGAAAAGTAGCAAAAATCAAGCAAATAATGGATGCAAATTTGCTTAATAGTTTTGATTGAAAATTTTCTAGAAACCATACTGAATGTTTAAATGAACTTATTAATTCATTGGTCTTTTTAACCTAGTAAATTCGTAGTAATTTTTTTAATTATTATTCACTGCTTAAGAAAACCTTAAAATAGCAAGTGTGTTATTAGAAAAAAATTAAAATATAAAAAGGACAAAAGAAATAAACACCAATCCTTTCACTGAATTGTAAACCTGGAAAATTCTGGATGTCTATTTTCATTCCAGACTTTTTAAATAGGGTTCCTATTTTATTAATATTGAGTTTTAAAACAATTCTCTAAAGAAAAAAAAATATATTTTAAATGTTATATACAGATTTCAAAGTAAAAACCTGTAGTCTGTGAACTTACAAAAAAATATGAATTGGAACATTTCATCTTAATTAGAACAGTTAGAATCAATTAAAACATAGGTGAAACTATTTAGGAGAAATCCTGCTACAGGATATGGCTAATTTTGACCCTTCCCTGTTTATGGTAGTATAATTCAAATGGCACTCTGTCTTGATAATTTTCACTAGAACATCTTTGTTCATTTGAAAAGTAGATTCTCTGCCATTAGCCTCTGGTGTTTTTTTGTTTCCTGGGTTTAGATATCTCAGTGCTTGTCATTCTGGCTATTCCAATTCCCTGATGATTTTAATTCCCTTTTATTTTATTCATACACACTGATTTCAAGAGGATGCACATACCCAGAGCACAGATACTCCTCCTTTTGCAGTAGTGCACTTCAGCCTTCCCTTCAGAGCCCTAACTGTAACACAGAAACACAGAAACATAGAAAACTTCTACCATGAAAAATAAGCAAGTGAGAGACAACAACTAATCATGCAGTCAGGTCCACTGAAGCTTATTGCAAATTGAGAATCCACAAATATTTACCAAAAGGTGAAGAATGAAATATGAAACCCCAAGTGAGGAGGCAAGCACAAAGAATGAATCAGAATATTCACAAGATTTTTTTTATTATATAAATTTTGTCTATTTATTAAAGGATTAATTTTTGTCTTCATGCTGCATTGGCTTTAATCAACTAATCTGTAACTCACAAAAAACCAGACTGCAGTCTAGGGCTGACAAGCCAATATACAAGATATGGCATTGAACTTCAACTACCATTCCAAGCAGTAAAATGAACAGTTGGACTGTGTGTATTTGACTAATGTCCTGGGTTATTAGTGATGTAGAAACAAGGGGATAACAAATGGTTTTATCATATTTTTCATTGTTTTCAGTTTGGAGATTGAAAAAAATTATCCCGCAAGATATGAGGGGCAGCTAAGGGAGAAAAGAGAAGAGAAAATTAGATGCATCCTAAGCCCTTACTCTTGCAGTCTGAATTAAAGGCTTTTTAACAGCTATTGCCTTGAAAGTATGGGGCCATTCAATGATACACCCTTGGCTACACCAGTCATATAAGACTTTGCCAGCTCCATTCCTTTCAAAAACACTTTTTCAAAACTGACAATTTTTTCCATTAGTGATTTAGGGAACTCTAAAAAAAAATTATATTTCCTGACTTATTTTCTGCTTCCAATAGACCTAATTTTAACCACTTGGAAGTAGAATCTTCTGACGTAAATGGTCAGGTACAACTTTCAAGGACTTTGATAACATCTGTTTTTTCTACAGTATCAGATCTAAATGGCACTTTTCTGACAGAAATTAAGTTACTTCTCAGTGTTCTGTCTCAGGGTATTATGGAAAGGAAAAAGCATGTGTTAACTATTAAGGATTATCAATATACACTATATTACGGAGTGGAAGATATGAGGGGCAACTGGAGACAGATTAAAGAGAATCAGAAACAAATCAAAACTACATATTCACAGCTTCCTGCTGTGATAATAATGAAAGAGGATGAATTTCATCCAAACCCCCTGAAAATTTCAAGCCATGAAACAGATAAAAAGCTAATATATATTGAGGATAAGTCATTTATGTTTTATTACTTTTAACATTTTTTAAAGATTCAAAACTAGTAGATGTTGTAGCAGAAGTGAATTAGATGAGGAAGTAGGGATTTAAATGAAGAAAAACCAATATCTTTACAAATAATGGTCAAAAGATAATGAAAAAAGAACAGGAATACAAACAGAGGGAAGGAGATATTTGTGATTCAGCATCTTTAGAATGAGCTGCATTTATAGAAGATACACTGTTTTCTTCATAACTTGATACTGAAATTTTTTAAGATGTTAACATGGTTGCAAATGTATTTGTGACAGGGGCAATAATTCCATCTATGAAACCTAGAAAGAATCTGAGTAGGAATAATAAGACTGCCTGAAGCATTTGCATTTTTTGACAGAGAAAGGAAAAATCTTATTTTCAGAACTTGAGAATCCCTTTTTATTCCTCTCCATCTTCTTAGATGCCTCTTCTTCCTGATAAGATTGCCATGAAGTTGGCTAAGCAGAGTCTTCAGTTTCAATTATGCACACAACCTTGAAGATGTTAGAAGAGATTTTATCACCTGCAAAGATGGGCATCAATTATGTATGTGCGAGCCAGATTTTCTAGGAAGTTAGAATGACAGAATGTGATGGAAAATACTGTGAATATTTTCTCATCCTCTCTCCACTGAGAGTTTTCTAAAAAGTATAATTTCATCATTGGTTTTGATCACTGATTTGGCTGTGGCACTGGTAAAAACAAATGTTATTTATATGCTTCAGGGAAAAAAAAAAAAATTAGCTTCTGAATGTATTGCTTATATTATAACCAAAATGAATCCATGCCATTATTTCACTTAGATTTCACAACAGTGCAACAGAGGTAACGGAATTACTTGCACATAGCAGGAAAAAACTAAAGAGAAAAACAGGCACCTCTTTTAAAACCTTTTCCTAAGATTAAGAGGTCTGAATTAGATTTTTCAAAAGCAAGATGAAATAAGGTTTTAATTAACAGATTAGAGTACTTAGTTAGGCCTCCCTCATTGTTTTAAGATAAATTTCATCAGCCCTAGACCATAAGACTTCCTTTAGAAGTGCACTAACATTACATAGTGAAAACCAATGAAGATTTAGTGGGTGAGGTATTCTTTGAAATGTACAGTGTTGGTCAGTCAGAGGTGTTCCTGAATTTGGATTTTACTTAAGTGAAAGGAAATAAAGAACATTTTAATTTTCATGTAATACAATTTTCATTAGAGAATTGAGCAAATTAATAAAATATTTAATTTCAAAATGAGAAAAAACACTTGGATTAACCCCAAAAGAGGTGTTATTTTGCTTTTTCTTTAGCTGAATCACCAGACTCCTATTGTTACAGTTGTTCTAATTCTGGACAGATTTTTTACAGTTTTGAATGTTCCCCCATGATATAGCATCAGAAGTATTCTAAGGTATGGAGTTCCATTGTGTAAATTTATTTCATCAAATAAATGCATATTTCAGAAATTCATTCTCAATATGGATGGAAAAAATCTTGAAATATTGGACTTTATCATAAAAGACTGTGGAAGAAAAGGTTAGACACGTAACCAGCTATTTATTATGGAAACCTAAAGGTAAATCTCATATTAATTAATGAATTCGGAAGATGGAGCAATAGTTTCAGAAGGAAAAAATTAAGAGACAAAACCCAAAATACATGTTTTGGACATAATCTGAACACTAGTTGCAGTGAAAGCACTTTTAAAAATGCTTATGTATTAATGATTCATATTAACATAACAAGAATTAAACCTTTCACCTTATTAGCCAATATGTGATCCATGAAAAAAAGTGAAGACATTTTCAAGTAGCTGAAGCTGGTGAAGGAAATTATTTAACAGGGCAGATATCATCTTTTGGCAGACAGCTTAGCAAAATAGAGTTGAAATTTCTAACAGCTCATGTTCCTTAGTTCATTCCCTTTCTTCTCTCTTTGATCACTGCTTTGGCAGCATCTATTATATTACTGAAAAGCCCATTTTCATTAAATGGCTGTGTTGATTTGGAGTGACAATGTTTTTCAGTCACTTTAGTAAATGAGCATTTCTCCTCAGCAATTTTTTGAGAAGTGACAAGAAAAGACAGTACTTTCAAAAAACTCTGAAATTACATGGCTGGAGTTGTGAGATAACCGCATTACTACAACTGATGCCTTTTCTCTGTTGGCCAAAATAAACCCTTAATAATAACAACAACAATGACAGCAGACACTCATTTTAACCCCAGGAAATACTGGTAGTGGGGGGATGGGGAAGGAATACTAGGAATATTTTGTGTCACTTTAATGACCATCAAAATTGAGAAGAGGATATTAATCATGGTAGATTTTTTCTACCATGTAATTATGTCTGAGGAGAGGTGAAGTTCTGTGTTTGGTGTGTATATCACTTGTTCTTTTCTCAAATAAACATTTGACTATTTGATTGCAAGACATCAGCAACAACAGAGAAATAATGAAAAGGAATTCTTTAGAGACATTATGCTCAGAATTATGCTTCACAGTTTTTTCTATGAAAAGGAGTGATCGTGGATGATAGAGAAAGTTCCTGATGGTGTTTATTTAACTCAATTATTGCAATTTGGGTAACAACTCCTCTTCAGGCAAGTAATTTTCCTATATCATCCACTGTGCTGAAAGGAATAAAAAATAATTTCTAGTCCCTGAATTGTAAGCAGCAAGTCAGACAGAAGACATTTTATTGTCTGCAGAAAATCACAGTAGCCTGGTCCATTATAGGATTATTTGTGCATTGACTCCATGTGAGTTACTGTCATTCCTGTTGTGGTTTTCTGGGGAACAGATGGGAATAGGTAATTTAAAGTCAGGAGTGGTGACCTGCTCTTATTCAGGAATTTCATGAAAGTCTTCTATTTAAGTAGCAATTAGAAGTGAATAATTTCACAGTTTTTGTTTGGGGTGGGACACAGGGAAAACAAATATTTCATTTTTTTACCAATCCTTCCCAAAAGCAACAACTGTTGCCAGCTCAGTTTGAAAAGGATTGATAAAATTATTCTAAACATTCGGAGAAAGCCTCATTTATGAAGACTTTGGATACACTAATAGAAGTCTTACACCTTTCCAGTTTAGTATTTGTCTGCTGGGATGTTTTTGCCAAAATATTTATAAGAAAGAGAATAAAAAATAAAAAGATTGTGATTTGGAGACCAATGTGATAGCAGAATGTATGGGATGAATCCCTGAGCTAATAAACCTTTATTTAGTCAAGCAAATTTATTCTAGAAAAACAAAAGAAGTTAGAACTTTTCATTCTGTTTGGTTGTCTTCCTCACTTTCCCACAATATTAAGTTTATAGACTCATATAATCTTTTAGGCTGAAAGAGACTTTAGAGATCATAAACCATTTCACTAGATGTTGGCTTCCTTTCCCTGCAGGAACATCTTTGCTGCTCTGGGAATGTCAGGCATAAAGTTCTGTTGCTTCCGACTATGCAGCTGCTGGTAGTTACCAGTCCTGTGCATCACTAGGTCAGGTATTCACCTCTGTACTTCTCTCCTATCTCCAGGACCTCTCCAATTTTGAGAGGTTTCCTACAGCTAGGACCTTCCCCTTATTCTTTCTGGACTTATTTCTTCTTTTCTCAGCCTCCTCTTTATTTCAGAATTTTTTATTTTTTGTAGCACTTTCTTTCTGGAACATCAAGTCCCTGGTTTTCACAATCAAAATGGAGAGTGAGCATAAACAAATGCTCTCAGTTTTGTAATTTTGAGAGGCTTTGTCTCCTGTATCTATTGATTGGAGGATTCACTTCTGTTTAATAGAAGTGTTTTCCAAATTTGCAAGTTCATACCAGAGACAGCTAGCAAGTATCAGACTTCCCCTTGAAACTTCAAGAACTCACTTTAGCACATTTACTCACAAACACAGACATCCAGTTAGATTCCATGAGTTTATATTCAAAATTAAAGACTTTTTTCCCCTTTTTTTGATTCCCTTTTATATTGGGGGGGGGGGGGTGGTGGGTTTTATTTGGTGGATTTGTTTTTTTTTCACATACAGCAGATGGGAAAGTGCTTTTCCTCAATAAGCAGATTTCCTCTTAATAAACAGCCTTGTAGAGAGAAGGGAGAAATCCTTTCCACTTGTTTTTGTAATGTGAAATGGTGATCCACATGTTGCCAAGCTGATCCCTTGATCATTTTGTTTTCTGGCTTTGCAAAGTGTGCAGTAGATACAAGTTCCTGCTAAAATAGAGGGATTAGGGAATTTGAACAAAATTTCATTCTCACCTGTAATACATATTAATCTATTGATTAATTCCTTATACGAGGAAACACGGATTTTTCATCTGGCTTCCTCAAGTCCAGAAGTTTTTTCCTGTATAGACTCTGAAAATGTGCATCATTTCCAATTCTGACCATAATTTATCTGTAGATATTGCTGGTCTGATAATAAACTTGGGTTCAGCTTGGGTCACAAGCTGCCATGAATTTCTGGAAAACATACAGAAACCTATTTCTGCATGGGAGTCTTTCAGGTTTAGAAAGAGATAAGCAAGGTTTTGAAAAGTTCATCACTACATTATTATTTTACCAAGTTGTCTAACTTCATATAGATGCTCAGGCTTTAATCTAAAGAGAAAAAAGAAAAATAATTCCTCTTACTACTTTTTTAATAAATGGATTTACTGCTGAATTGATTCACAACTGCATTGGCTCAGAGACCTAACCAAAGTTCTCATGGAACATATTTCTTTGCAGCTGCACTAATGGAATGGCAGGAAACATTTCAGACAGTTCTGCATCTGTTACAAAGGATACAATACTCTAATGAAAGAGACTACATCCATTGGATCTTACATCTAATTCCAACAAGTGTAGAAAACATCTTAAATATAACAGAAGAAATAGTATTAGAATGCTTAATATTCTGTCTATAGACAGATGGATTTCACCTTACCATCTACACATTTTTGAAGCTTAAAATGTTTTTTTAATGGTAATGATGGAGGATTTTATACTATAGTAAACTAATTAATGGCCTAATCAGGTTTCACATAAAAGAAAATCTTCAAAAAAAGTATAAATGTTTAAATAGTTTTAATATATGGATTCATGAAGCACATCTCTGTTATTTCTATTATATTTTGCTTTGCTGGGGTTTTTTTTGGTTGTTTTTTTTTTTTTTTTATACTTCTAGTTTTACCACACAATTTACTACGATGGTTATTAAAGACTTTGAGGATAGGACGTTACTGCAGCTATTTTAATGAAAGATTTAATTCATATTCCTACACATAGTCTGATAAGAATTTCTTAACTGAGGTGTCTAATGTAACTGTTTATTTTCTCTGGTGTTTATTTCGTGTCCTTTTTATTTGTATTCTGTTCAAAGCATATGGCAGAATACAAAAAAAGGCAGCCAGCTGTTTACCTTATTGTTGGATAATACTTCCTGAACTGAATGAAACTGCAGAGAAGGCAAAAGGAATTGTTATTTGTCTGTAGACAAAATATCATAGTAGTTTGGAGAAATCCAAAAAGTTAGATGAGATGAAGGTAATGTGGAATCACACAAAGAAAGAGTTTAAAAAAAGCTAGGAAACAAACAAACAAACAAAAAAGGGTAAAAGGGTAAAAAGGGAAAAAAGGGTAAAAGAAATATTCCTGTGGATTGACTTTGTTGCAGTTCAGTAAGGCCCTGAGAGTCTCTGAACTCGGATCTAAACGAAAAAGCACAACCTTACCCAGGAAGGACAAAGAAGAAAAATGGAAGATTTGTTACCAATTCCTTTTATTTCAAGCTTTTCAACAAATACAATTCTATTCTGTTTCAAACCATGTCTTATCTCAATGTGTTTGCTAATAATATATCCACATAGGGTTTTTAAGGATGACAACTTGTGAAAGGAAAAATGTCACAAGAATCTAGTGAAAGAAAGGCATATTTTATTCCTACTAGAAATGCTTTTGCTCAGTTGCTGTTTGTTTGTTGTTTTGTTTGTTTTTTGTTTTTTTTTTTTTTAATTATTAGTATTTGGAAAAATTTCGATGCCCGTTGTGGTCTTGCTCCATATTACTAGATTTCTGTTTGGTGAAAAAAAAGTCAAAATTTTACTTCACATACCCACCACATTTACTGCACATAAGTATCTCCTGCGGGTTAAGAATTAAAGGACAAGTAATCTTTCTTTGTAGCATTAACTGCTTTGAACCAGCAGTTCCAGTGCCAGTACGATATGCAGCAGAGCACTCTAGCACAGTGCACTGGGGAGTTCCGAACTGGAGCAACCTCAGGGGCAGCCAAGAAAGCCACTGGGAGCCCCCAGCTTGTGCAATGGCAGCTGGCAGACCTGAGCAGGGCCACAAGCAGTGGTGGCCAGCAACACGCTGCACACCCAGGGCCTCAGCTGCAGGTGTGTCCTGCTTTCATGCCAGTACTGAACAGGCAGCAGCGAGCAAACCTGTGGGATGACTGTCCTGGTACAGGAAATCCATTGCTTAGTAGATGTCAAGGAGGAATGACTAAGGGGAGGAGCATGAGGGAGCCTGAAAGGTGGATTACTGGAATTACACTCTGCCTTCCCTAGGACAGGCCAGACAGGACATGTGGTACAGAGGATTCCCTATCTTTTCTCTGCCTGGCTGAATGTGTTGACTCAAGCAGTTGGGGGCAATGGTGATAAATTCCTGCATGGCCCAGCAGATACATCACTGAACAGTGCCATGACTTCACAGGTACAGAGTTTTTCAAGTGAAACTGAAAAATAGCAAGCACAAACGTTCATATAGGTTAGGATGTTGCTGAAGTTAAATTGTCCTACAACCTGCGTCAAAATAGCTTCCCTAAGGAAGATAACTCATAGATACAGCTGGGGAATGAGTTAAGGAACTGCTGTTTGTGAAAAGACAAGAACTGGTGGGTTATGTGATGGATAAAGGCCATGTTGGGCATAAAAATAATGAAAGCATAGTTTTCAAATTATGGGGACATAAGGAACTGTGTTCAGCTTTGGGTGTCTCTTTACAAGGAGAACATTGAGGTGCTGGAGTGTGTCTAAAAAAGCTGTTGAAGGGTCTGGAGCACAAGTCTCAGGAGGACTGGCTGAGGGGTTGTTTATCCAGAGAAAAGGAAGCTCAGGGGAAACCTTATTCCATTCTACAGCAGCTGGGAAGTAGGTGCAGAATCACAGAGTTCAGAACCACAGAATATTCTGGAAGGGTCCCACAAGAATCATCAAGCCCAATTTTTAGGTGAATGGCCCACACAGGTATTGAATCCAAAACCTTGGCATTATCATCATCAAGCTCTGACCAATGTGGTGATATGGGGGTTGTTTTCTTCTCCCAGGTAGCAAGTTACATGATGAGATTAAATAAGAGGCCTCAAATTGTGCCAGGGGAAATTTAGATTGGATATTAGGAAAAATTTCTACCCTGAAAGAGTTGCCAGATTTCGGAACAGGCTTCCCAGGGAAGTGGCTGAGTCCCCATTGCTGTGGATATTTAAAAGATCTGCAGCTGTGGTGCTTTGCAACATTGTTTAGTGGTGGACTTGGCAGAGATGAGTTAATGGCTGGGCTTGATAATCTTCAAGGTCTTTTCCAACCTTAGCAGTCCTATGGTTTTATGAATAATAAAAACTTATCTACATGATGTAAAAATATTAATTGCATTTTTAAAAGAAAGCTGATGATATCTCAGTTCCTGTCTTGATTCCAGTATTTTTGCTCTCATTACAAATCGCCTTGCATTTCTCAAAATACTGAGATGATGTCAAATACTCCTATTAATATGGGCAAAAGGAAGCATATTTAACAGAGATGATGGGTAAACATTTAATGAGGACACTTTGAATAATTCCTAGCTGTCTATAAATAGTTGACAAAACTGATTATGAATTTAGGCATCGTGCCTGGTGTATGAAGTGAGAAAAAAGCAATCTGAATAGCTTTAAAGCTTGTCTTTGAAGTGCTAAGGGTGATATCCATTAGGTCACTTAGGTTTTGGGGGAGGGGTTGTTGGTTGGAGGTTTTTTTTTTTTTAATTTTACTGCATTATGCTTTAATGGATTTATTGATAAGGTGGTTTTCAGGGAATTTCAAAATTCCTGTATTTACTGTAATTTGACAATATGGTGTCTGTTTTCCTTATTATTCAATTACATGGTGGTAATTTAAATACTCTAAACTAGACTATGATAATGAGCTCTTCAGGGAATTAAACTTGAATCAGCCTGGTAACTGAAACTAGTAAAGCACACAGCATCTCACATATCTCCTGACATGTTATTTTGACATCCTATGATACATTTGCACTCCCTAGTTCTCCTGATGTAGCTGTTTGTATTGCTGATTTTGCCTAAAGAGCTAAAGGTCAGTACCTGTAGAATACTCCTTCTCTTGGTGCAACCAGTGATGTACCAGGATCACCTTTAGCATGTTAAATAGCAGAGTATTTCTTTCTGTTCTTTCTTCATGGTTAAGTTTTAGTTTTGGTTTTGCTACTCTGTGATTCTTAGGACATGTCAATTCATTCTTTTCCTCAACTCATGGAAACCAAATTTCAAGAAAACACTGACATTGCACAAACCAGAGCTACCTTTTAGTACAGTGAAATACATTCCTTTTTCCAGAATTCAATTGTATCACCCTATTTCCCATGAATAATGTTCTAAAGTTCTGTCACATTGCCAATGCTCCTCAGTTTGTAGCATTTGCAACTTTTATCAAGTTCTGGAAGCACAGTCTGGTCTTTCTGGTATGTCTTTGGTCCTGTTATGTTTCTTTTTTTTTGTATATTATCTCTTAGATGGTCCTTATATATATTGTGCCTGTGTGTACTTACCCTTGCTTTGATTTCTGAGGCTCATATACAAGGTTATATTTATGCCTATTTAACCTCAGGATTTGCCATATATATTTCATGGCATAATTTGCTACCAATGTTAGCTTTAAATGTCTGCCAAGCAAATAAAAATAAATGTGAAGAACAGATGATAAAATGCCACAGTTTGTGCAATCACTTGTTTTCAGGCACATTTCACATAAAATAGTAATTGTGGAAGCTTCAAAGACTGTCTGAAAAACATTAGGTACAACCATGTTCCTGCCTTCTGGGCAAAACTGTTCTAAGCAGTTCAGTTCCAGC
This sequence comes from Zonotrichia albicollis, assembly GCF_047830755.1. Classification (NCBI taxonomy): domain Eukaryota; kingdom Metazoa; phylum Chordata; class Aves; order Passeriformes; family Passerellidae; genus Zonotrichia; species Zonotrichia albicollis. The sequence continues at coordinate 83,256,051 of NC_133820.1, read as the reverse complement.
ACTGATTCAATAGTCTTTCTTTTTTAACAAATTTTGAAATGCCATTGTCACTGATGCTGTAAAAAGTATTGTGATCACCCAATGGCTGGTGATCTAGTGCTTCCAGAAATTTTAGTTTTTGCCAAGAAATCTGGAGTATTTTCCCAGGTAGTTTTAACCATCTTCAGCATATTCTCTTCTCGAGTTACTTATGTTTGACTCCTCACAGCTGAGGCACACAGTCAGGAGCAGAGCTCAAATGGGTGATCAGCTGCTGAAGTACATTTTATGACAAGATTAATTATTTCTAGAAGTGCCAATTCCTTAAAGTTAATCTGAGTGGTTAGCTTGGATTAAAAAAAAATGACATTATAGATATTTGGAGCAACAAGCTATGTTCCAAGACCTTTTGAAAACCCTTGAGGCTGATGTATACCAGGCACAGTTGACATTCTGTCTTTATAGCCAGGAAATTGGTGAGAATGTCAGCTGCACTGCACATCTCCAGCATCTACACAATAGATGACATTTCAGGGAGATTGTGTATTTTTAGCTTTTTAATTATTTTGAATTTTCAGATTTTTTGGGGGTTAGAAGGGGACAAGCAAAACATGTTTGCATTTAATTTATACAAGATTCAAACTTTAAATAAATACATATTCACATTAAAATGTTGACTTTTATTAAATTCCTATATCAGTAAATCAATTTCCAGAGTTTCTCATTTTAAGTATAAATAATAGCTTTATCTTGAAAAAAGATTTAAAATAAGAATATTCTCAAACCTATAACAGGTAAGCTTTGGGTTTTTCTGAAAGAAATGCTGTAGTTATGTTTTATCATACTATTCCAACAGTGTATGCCAGAGAGTTTTCTTAGGCTATAAATACTAAATAAATAATTTTTTTTTCATTTTACATGAAATAGAGAAGAAAATTCATATACTTATTTTCTTCTCTAATGTCCATTTGAGGCAAAGAAGAACATTTCAGCAATTTAATTTCATTTGTGTCACTGTGACAGTAAAGTCACATAGCCTTAAATTAATGCAAAAGACAGAGAAAGATTCTATTTCAGTTTGTGCAAAAGTTCTGCAACAAAGACACAATGGGAAGTTAAATACCCTGGGCATTACCACAGTTTTTATCTCTATTTCATCAAACTGACAACACAGTCACAGTCCTTTTAACTACAGCTTGCACTGCATTTGTTGTGAAAGTTCTTGAGTGTTTTGGCAAACTGAGGATGCTCAGCATGAATTTCATCTAAGTAAAAAATCACAGTGTGACTTGGAATTAGATACTGAGCCCTTTTGAAAAGAAGAAAGGGTACTAATATACTCAGTTTTTAAAGAATACAACCAGAATACATTTTCATTTTTCTGCTTTCTACACAAAAGCAAACTATAAAATAAAGGAAACAAGAACTAAAACAAGTCTCTAGAAATTATCAGTCTCTAGAGAGATTGGTATCAATCTCATCTCATGCATTTGAACAATGTATGGAGGCACAGCTAGAGAACCTGTGAAATCAAGGCAAATTAGTGCTTCTTGTAAAATGTGACTGTATTGCACAGTATCATAGAATTGTTCAGGTAAGAAAGAACCTCTGGAATTCTTCTACTTCAGTGTTCATTTTAAGAGTAGGATCAATTACAGTAGGCTACTCAGGGCTGTGTCCAAGCTGAATTATTCATGTCTCCAAGAAGGGAGAATCCACAACCTGTCTGGGAAACTTGGTCCGGTTTTGACCAGTGTTTGACCATTCTAGAGTAAAAAAAAAGGCTTTTCCTTGTGCTTACCCATGATTTTTTGTATATACATTTGTATCTTAAACAAGTGTCCACTACAGTTGTCCATTCACAGAATATCACTGAGTGTTGGTTTTCTTCTTCCCACCCCCAGCAGGGTATACCCCATCAGGTATTTAGACACATTGGTAAGATTTCCCCAAGCCTTCTCTTCTCTAAGCTAAACAGTTCCTGCTCTGTGAGCCTCTCCTCACACGTCTGACGCTTGAAGTCCTTAATGATCTTCATGATCCTTTGCAAGATTTACTCCACTATGTCCATGTCTCCTTCCTACTGAGGAGCTCAGACATGGACACAGCACTCCAGAGATGGCCTCTCCAGTGCTGAGTTAAGGGGAATAATTAACTCCCACAATTTCCTGACAATGTTGTTCCTAATGGAGCCTGGGAAGTTACTGGCCTTTTTTTCTGCAGTAAACAATTGCAGGCTAATTTTCAATTTTCTGATCATCAAGTTCCTCTCTTCTCCAGATGCTTCCCAGTACTCATGTACTCATGTATGGATTTATTTATTTCCAGCTACTCTGAATTTTCTTTTGCTGAAATATTTGACATTATTATTGGCCCTTTTCTCCTTCCTATCTGAGCAGTTCTTGCTTAATATTTTGATGCTTTGTTCTTTTTTCTTTCCTTTCTTATTTCATAATTTCTTTAGATGCATCCAATGTAAAAACTATATAGTGCTGTCCCCAAAAAACTTAAAAAGCACACACTATGCTTATGCTTTTAGAAAATACACACTTATTCCATTATTTACTTGTCTGTATGCATATGTAAACACAGACCATTATGTCATACATATAAAGGTATGTGTTTACATATGCATACAGACACATACATATATTCATAAATATATTTAAGATTAAATGTGCTTAAGTATCAATTATCAGAAATAAATAACATATTATATAATAGATTTAATGTAGTTCATATAATAAGTGTTCTTGATATATCTCTTGGATATTTAATATGTTTTCAACAGACCCCTCTCTCTATTTAACAGCAAAATAAGCAAGATATCTCTATCTGTATTCAAAATTTAATAATATTGAGAATTTTCCCCAAAGTTTATGATTTAGTTTATGGAAAGTTTCCTTCCCTGTAGCTGATTTTACTCCCTTTATTTTATATTAAAAATTGTTTTAATTTTAACTTGAATAATTCTCAATGTAAGTTACTGATAACTTACTGGTTTATTCCTAGTTGTAATAAATCTTCGTCCATGAAGCTGAGAAGCTACAAATCCATCTCCACTCTGTCATACAGTAAATAGTTAAATGCACTGTATATTGATATTCATATTATATGGTTGTTTTCCTTTTTTGGAACAAAACTTGGCTAATTTTAAGAGGTCAGCCAATACAAAAAGTTTATTTATAGAATACACAACTCTTCTTTACTATGCTTTTTTTTTCACAAAATATCTGCATTATGAATGGGCTCCTATCTTTCAAGGATGTCAGTAAAAATAGGCAGCCTAATTCCAATTTAATGACATTTTAGTTTTTGCTCTGTGTTGTCACAGTCATCATTTTAAGAATACATTTTGCAGATTTTATCTGTTTATCTTTAGACCTTTAGACCTCATAACTAAGTAAATCAATTATAACAATAAAACACTATGGGTTTTCTTTTCTGTTAGTATATAAAAGCTCTAACAGAAAATAGTTCCATTGTAGCACTCTCTTTTTTCTGGAAGACTTTTGAAATAGCAGAAAATTATTATTTTCTGTCTGTTGTTCATTGTTCTCTTCGGGTATTTCCTATTAAAATTAACCAGAGCAGGCTCCATTTCCTATCTATTCAACTGCTTTTACTAGGTTATATCAGGCCTGTTCCCTCAAATTGCTCAAGGATTCAGCACATAATACAGAAGAAAACCCCCCAGCCGAAAGTTATGGTACTGTTGGAGGAACATCTTCTATCAGCACTGTCTTGCTTATCTCTACAATTTTGCTGTGCTGGCGTCAGAGCAGGAGCAATTCTTTTCTCTCCATGGCCGTGCTGGAGGCCACTGTGAAGTCTCTGCAGTACCTAACTTCAGTGTGTAAAGTTAATGTTAGCAAAACAATTATTGAAGGTCTGTTCCTGAAAATGTGTACAGCTGTGGAATTGTAATTTAACTAAAGGCTAATGGAATCACTGACTTACCTCAATTCCTTTGTTGTACTTGCCTCTGGAGTTACCAGCTATTTTCAGTCTGACAAAATAAAACTGTTTTCCTTACTTAATTAAAGTCTTAGATGCTGTTTTAGTTTCAAAAATTGTTGGATTTAATTTGGCCCTTCTACCTAGCTACTTTCAACCAGGCTGGCTTATGCTCAAATGCCTGTCATTTTCTAATAGTCCTTTTTGGAAACAGAGTTGTTCATTATATTAAACATATTTCCACTCTGTCATTTACCTCTAATGGAAATACAGTCAAGAGCCAGCTCATTAATGTATACACAATTTATTACAAATAGGAATGTAAATGTAGAGCGTGTAGTAGGGGTCAGGAAAGATAATATGAGAATTTGAGGAAAAAATGAACACAAATAGTTTAAAGGAAAATAATTTACATGCATAATATAAGTGGGAATAATTCCAATTGACAGAATTATCATAATATAATAAAGGCATTTCATAATAGAGTTATGAACCTGTTGTATTGCGCTTGAAGTTTCTAAGCTGAAAATAAACTTCATCTGCAAAGATCTCACCCCTGAACTGAGATGAATGAGACTGATACCTCAGCAGAGACAGAGAAAACCTATGACAATTGGCCAAGGCATTTATAAACATACCTCTTACATGATCTTGCAAACAAGGACTGGAGAAGTGTTATTACCCCAAAATCTTCTCATTTCCAGGCTGAACAATCCAAATCTCTTAGCCTTCTGTCACAGGAATGTCTCATGGGAATTTCATGAGGCTCAACAAGGACAAATACAACGTTCTGCACCTGGGTCAGGGCAACTCAAGTAATGGGGCAGGCTGGGAGACAGAAGGATTGACAACAGTCTTGCAGGACTTCAGGATTTGGGGATGCTGGTGTATTAAAAACTGGATATGAGCTGTCAATGTGTGCTTGTAGCACAGGAAGTCAATTGTATCCTGTGCTGCATCCAAAGCAGCAGGGCCAGCAGGGCAAGGGAAGGGATTCTGCCCCTCTACTCTGCTCTGGTGAGATCCTATCTGGAACCCTGCATCCAGCTCTGGGGCTCTCAATGCAGGAAAGACATGGAGCTGTTGGAGTGGGTACTGAGGAGGGCCACAAATATAAAGAGATGGCTAGAACTCTCTTGTATGAGGAAATTCTGAGGGAGTTGAGATTGTTCAACAGGAGAACAGAAGGTGGGGAGATCATATTGTTGCATTTCAGTATATAAAGGGGCCTTACAAGAAAGATGGGAGAAAATTTTTAATAGAGCCTTTTGCTATAGGAAAAGTGACAACAGTTTTGAACTAAAAGACAGATTTAGATAAATGTCTTTTTTTTTTTTTTTTTGAGAGAGGGTGTTGAAACATTGGAACAGGTGGCCACAAGAACTGGTAGGTTCCCATCCCCATTCCAGGCCTCTGAGGAACCTTCAACCTGTAGTTGAAGATGTTTGTTCATTGCAGGGGCATTGGACTACACAATCTTTAAAGGTCTCTTCCAAATAATACTATTCTATGATTCTATAAACATTCTTAGCAATATAGGTATTACACAGATTTCTGTTGTGCTGATAAATTCTAAGGTAAACCAGAAAGGTAAAGCTTGACCATGATTTTCTGAGAATGTGAATTCATACCTTTTCCAGCCCCACCAAAGAAGCCTCATTTTATCACAGATCATAAAAATGGAAGGCAGGAGGGAGACTGTTCTGCAAGTTATCTCCATCTGCTTCCCAGCCAGTCTCTCAAGCTGCATGCCAAAATTAGCATGTCACCTCCCAGCAAGTCACAGAAGTATTACTAATTAAAATATTATCAACATGTCAGATTTGATTTTAATCAAGTAATTACTAGTGCTGAGAGCTAAAGTAGATCTGAAAAACACTGGAAAGTGGATTTTAATCCCTTTTCTTCATTTGTTTAATACACACTATAAAACTGTTCTGAGTAAATCAACTCTGTCAACTAATTCAATTTTCTTTCCACTGTGTGAAGACCTCACTAAGCATTATACCTGGCAGCTTAAGAAAGTGGGCAATGAGCTAGGAAGTACATGGAACTAAGAGCCTAAACCACTTCAATTTTAATACTTTACTTTTGACAGATTCATTAAAAATTACCCATTACTTTGAAAGTAGTTCCTCTCTGGATGTCATCCATAGATACAACAAATTTTAGATAAAAATCTCAACTTATTAATTAATGAAAATCCTGCAAGTCTTGCCTTCCTAAGCAGCTTCTTTTATAATTTAACTGCTTTAAAATACAAAGAATAAAGCAAAATGTTTTATGAGAAATGTAAGAATGTAAGCATTATCTGTACTGGGTTAGGTACATAAACTTTTGTTTGTTAGATAGTCTAGATGGGTTGGTTCCAATGGTAAAATTTATCTCAGAAAATTTTAGCTGATTAAAATTCATGCATCCAATTTTAGTAACTCGCCTAAGATCTGGCTAAAGAATTAAGGCTCGAGGTGGGCTCATCACCAGGTTTTTGATCTAAATTTAGCATTCAAATGTAATTGGCTAGGCATGAGTCCAATGACATGATTCAGTTTCTAGACCACAGGCATATACCATTAGGTGAAATGCTCTTGGGAAAACTGCAAAATGATAATTCTGACAACAGAAATTTATACTTTCCTGGAGCAGCATCTGGAAAGTAAATGAGATATAGCAGAACTTGTTAAATAAAATGAAATATTCTCTCTTACACTACTGAAAACTACTACTAAGTAGGTTATTTCTACTGCAGCCGTAACTTAGACTCTTTGACATGGGCTTCACCAATTAAACCTGTGGTTAGTGCCATTGTGGTATTTGAGTCAACACTTCCTCCTGTCTGAGTGGCGTGAACCTGGAACTGCTAGAGGCCTTAGTCCTGCAGGAAGAGCAATGACAGGCAGCTGCATTCCTTTCTTAGTTCATGTTTACGTATTTGCAACCAAATACCTAGGTAAAGGGGTTTAATAGCATTTAAGAAGCGTTAGGTAGATTTAAGATGTGTCCATGAATGTAGCATACATGTCACACCATACATAGGTAGCTGAAATGGTGGCTAAAAACATCTCAGAATCACACTTCAAGTCATCTAAAGCAGCATCAGACTGCTCTGTTTAGGATGCTGAACCAATTTCCAAGTACAGAATACAGCTGCTGCATTAGGCATCTAATTTTACATGCAAATTTGCCTCTCTGCAAGCTGGAGTCCATCTTGATATTTAATAATGCTTGCCATATTGCCAATAAAAATCTCCAGTTTTCAGTCTCTTATTTATCTAGTTTTTCTATATTTTCTAAATAAACTGAGGCATTTCTGGGTTTTTGGTTTTTTCTTTTTTTTCCCCATGCAAGTCTTCTATGATTTTAAGAGCAATTTCTCTACACCTCCTTAGGTACCTCTGCTTACCCAGATTTTACATTAGTGTAAGCAAATTGGCTTCAGTTTTATTATACTATCTCTGAAAGTAGAACAATATAATTTCCTTTGTTTTAAAATCTAGTTCTTAGCAGAAGTCCCCTGTGGAATCCCAGTTTTTGGAAGAAGCTTTTATGCTGCAAATAAACTTATATGAGAGTAAAGTGACTTTTCTCCCCAAGTCAATTTAGCCCCCAAAATGTGATGCCAGTTTTCATGTATCCTGTTCTGCCCTCAACAGATGAGACTAACGTGATACATGAATGAAAACATGTGTTTACAGAAATCTGTAAATAAACTGGACTTTAGTCCTTGAGGAGCAGACCATTTAAAGGAATTTATTAAAATATTAAATCACTGAGAGACAAGGTGTGAGAATCAAAGTACAGTTTTTGTGGCCATGTGGAAAATGGATGAGACTTAAATAAGCAACATACACAGTTAAGACAAAAGGGAATGAAAATAAGTGAATTTCAAAATAATTTAATTTAAATATATGCACTTTACAGTTTTACTGCACTGCCCAATAATTTATTTTAAAAGATGTTTTCAAACTAAAGTTCACACAGATAAGTCTTCCAAAATCATCAAACTAAAGAACTACTACATTCATTAGTATCCTTTAAGAGTTAATCATATGTTTTCGGATCCCTTCTTGATTTTTCATGCTGGAGATACTTGGACATCTTCTGAATAAACTTTCAGACAAAACATTTAAATTCTGCTGAAGAAAAACAATGAAATTATTTTATCTGTCTACAAATGGGAATAAAATCACACCCCTATAATAAATTAATTCCTGAAATATGTTCCTGAGGTCTTTAGGTTAAAGAGAATTAATGGACAGAAAATCTTTATACTGAGGGTGATGAGGCACTGGAACAGGTTGTCCCAGGAAACTTTGAATGCTCCATCCCTGGAAGTGTCCAAGGCCAGGCTGGATGGAACTTGGAACAACCTGGTCTAGTGGAAGGTGTCCCTGTGACAAGGCAAGTGACAAGTCAATTTCAAATAGGGGAACATTAAGGTCCCTTCCAATCCAAAGCATTCTATAACTCTGTAATTCTATGAAATGTAAAATTCAATACTCTAATCAGTGAGATACTGAGGGATCTGGGTTCAACCATGATTCAACACACAAGTTATTCAAGCTTTTGTTTTTTTTTTGTTTTTTTTTTTTTTGTTTTTTTTTTTTTTTAATTAGGTCCTAAAACAGTGATGCATTCCCATAGGATAAAAATAAAAAGTAATTGAGAAACCTAAACTAATTTCTCTTTCACTGAACTAATGTTAGAACATATGTGACTGAAACTAGCCCTGTATTGCAATCTTGAAACACACAGAAAATAAATCCCAAGTAACAATGGGAGGTAATGCACTGGGATTAAGAAATGAGAACTGTGAGCCAGATGAAGTAACAGCTTGACTAGAAACCAGGCTTTTCAGATAATCTAACCAGTTTTTATTTAATAATATAGCTAGAAGAAACGTTAGACGAAAGTCAGTATCTGTAAAAGAACAAAGCTGAAGATCATAACATACCTATGACTGAATTTAAGGAAACAGTCAAGAAGCTGGAAAGGGTATCAATTAATGTTTCTGAGAACTAAAGATAACTATGACCTTTTGCCTTGGATTAGAAGGTGGATGTTTGCAAGTGAGCTATTATTTTGTTACGATTAGCTGATATCTTTTACTCAGCTTTTTTTAAACAAATGTTTAAAAAGTTCTGCCTGAGACACGTCAGTGAACCACATTATAATGCCTTCAGGGAAATAACAGATAGAAAACTAACACTTTGACACAAACTCACAGTGGATTTCAAACTACTCTTTAAGAAATTAGCAAAATTATCCTTAAAATAACATTGACAAAATCACATTATGATCCACAGTTTTTCCTTTTCTTCATTCAGTGAAAATGTTTTGAAAGACAAGGCTATTTTCTTTATTTCAATTTTTTTTTCAAACTGTTCATACTTCATTTGTAGTATGTTTACTGTCTTTCACTGCCATTACCCCTGGAAATATATCTGTAATGTCTCACAGAAACAGACTCAAGTGTGTTCTGCCTGTCCGAACTGGCTCAATATGGCAGAGCTGTAATTCAAAGCCTCCTCAGCTGCCAGCATAATGACACACTTGAGGAACTGGGCTGATTATCTCAATCACACTGACATCCAGTGTAGCAACACACTTTTTGGACTGAAGCTGGATTGCACGATGGCATTTGGGAACATGAGAGCTTGAGTTTGGATGGTCTGCAAAAGTACGTATGCCTTTATGTGCGCACACAGGCATTACAAAATAGAGATGTCACTCCCCAGTGTCCTTTCATCTTTGAAGGGAGGATGACAGAAACTGACCACATCTTTCCAGAAAAGAGCCACAGAATCTTTCATGATTTCATGTCTTTCATGCAAAACTTTTTTTGTAGTCCCAGAACATATTTTCTCTTTTTTACATCAACAACACAATTTTCAGTGTCTGGAAATGCTTGAGGAATCTTCAGATTACTTTCTAAAAGTTTACTTGATAAATGCATATGTAACTAATTTTCAATTTAAATTCTTTATTTTTTTATTGTTTCTTAAATTTTCCTAAAGTTCATTACCTTATGTTTCACATTCTCCTTCATCTAAGTGAATGCAATAATAAATTTATATTTAATTTTCTGGAGGCTGCATGCCTCATCTCCCATGTGCAATTATTTGGCTCTTAAGAAGCAATATCACCTCTCTTAGGCTCCTCCTGGCATGTACAGGCCTACATTTATACCTGTATCTTTGCTCCTTGGGGCATTTCATTACTGAAGTATAGCCTAGACATCAATACTATAAAGAAATTTCTTTTTTAGTTTTTTTTTTTTTTTTTCAAGCAAATGCTTTTACATTTACATTACATATACACCAATATTATGGACCAGAAATTAAATTAATTCACTTGGAAAATTCTAAACTGTACTCTAGCCATGTAAACTATTTAAAATTTTTCTTTTCTTCATTAACAAAATTATAAATCAGTAAACAACACTGGAAATAAAACAGACATCTTTGAGATTCAACAGTGAATAATATTCCAGTTTGGAAGCACTACTAATAACTATTGGAAGGATGTTATTTCCAACGAGTTATGCATTTCTCCTGCACGGATTTTCACTTCATCATATATATTTTAATTCAGATGTCAAACAGAGTGAGAAATTAATATTTTACTTTGACAGATATCATAATCAACAATTTTGAACAGATGCTTTTTTTACAAGCTCCTCAACAGAGAAACAACAGTTTAGTTTTTAGTGAAATGACAACTCACCAGTACTTGGCATTTATTTGGGTCCCCTGCAGCCACAGCAACTGTGCCTTTTTTAAAAAAAATGGTTCAGTTCAAGCAGAAATTATTTTTCCTGTCTTTTTTGAGTGGGATTAAAATATCAGCACTTCAGAGCATTGGAATTTTATTCTATGCAAAATATTTTTTAGAATATAAAAAAATATTTCTGCTTAAGATTTAAAACAAAAATGATATCTTAATGAAAGTTTAAAAACATAATTTTATGATTCTGAAATGAAAAACGTCATCAAAATTTTAGTTTTTATAATGCATATACATTGGGGAGAGGGTGAGTTATGATAGTTAATTTCAACACTAATTAATGGTTTTCAAACACCACACTAATTATAATTGCCATTAACTCAGAAAAGCGTAATTCTGAAAATTACAATAGGATGGGTGAATGCAACAAAGAGTTTAATAAAACCAACATAGATAACGCTGGCTATCAAAGGGAAAAAACATTATTATTTTGATAGAGTTTATGAATAACTACCAGCATTTCAGATATAAACAAGCACTTCAAAAATTCCTGAAGGTGTATTTCAGCAGATACTCTGAATTTGCACACAGGTAACCCATTTTTTCTTTAATAGATGCTTTTTTTGCTTTAGCTTGGGAGTTAGCATTACATTTCTATCTCTATCCACTATAATCCTCAGAAAAGTTATAAATTCAGCATTTAAGACTTTTCCACAGTAATGAAGCTCTTAGGTTTCTCTGTTTTCTGCATGTTAGTCTGTCAGTTTTTGTATGTAGATACATTGTGATATTTCCTACCTGCTTAGAAAAAACCTTCATTCATGTTTGGCCAAATTTTTTCATTCATTATTTAGGTCACAACAGAGAACCTTTAGTCCTTTCTGTGCTTTATTCTTTTTTATATACAAATTCTTACACTTTTCTTTCCATGATGTTCATGGAAAGAACATAATGGAAGAATATCCTCTCTTTTAGAAATATATTTGTATGGGTTGCTTTACTTTTATTTGCTCAGTTGCTTTACTTTCTAGACATCTTATGTCAAGAGGCTTGTGTGTGTGTGTTTGTGTACGTGTGCGTGTGTGCTTGTGAGTAGTATTTTGCTGAATCAATATTTAGCAACTTCTGTTATGTATTCAGTCTTTTCACTACAACTGTTTCCTGACAGTATTTTAAAGTGGTTGTAGTCAATTTTATTTGTGACCAAATAATGAAAATATCAATGCTTTTCATGAAATTAATATACAACATATTTACAACTATATTTTCTGGCTACATGCTGCTCAAATAGAATTAGAACATCACTTCTCTCTTAGAGAGAAGGGGGTGAATCTACATCACTTCTCTTTGGTCTTGACTCTTTCAACTTCATCTAGAACTTGCAGTCTCTTTGTTATTTGTTTATTTGGCATTTCGGTACCAAGATTTGTAGTAATAGCCCCCTCAAGACTTGTGTGTATACTAATGCACAACTTTATCTGATATTCTAAAACTTCAGATCCTTCCTGAGTGTCACCAATATTGCTGTCATTCTACCCATAGTGCTATCATTCTAGTAACATTTGAAACGTATGAGGGACTCCTAAGGCCTTTATTTTCCCCATGAAAATTCTTGGCTTTCAGTAATCTGCTGCCCCCACACAGTTCAACACTGTTATGAAATTTTTATTTTTGCTTTGGTGGGTTTTTTTTTTTGGTTGGTTTGATTTTAAACTGGTTTTAAAGATTTATATTCTTAAATATTGGCTCTTCAGAATTACTCCTGTAGCATTATTGTGTTCTTTACAAGAAGTTGTCCAACAAATAAATCCTTATTTTTTAAATAAAAGTGCACAATAAAAATCAAGTTATATCCTTATACTGCTTGTAATTTCCTGTTTTCTGGTGTTAGCATGTGAATCCATATTATAGTGGTCCAATACTCATAATAAAAATCCATCATTCTATGTCACATTTTATAGTTTCAAAACAAAAAAAAAATTACCTTACAAAATTATTAAAAAAAAACTCCAATCATAAGCTATCAACAAAATGATAAATAAGACTGCAGATTAACCACAGACAATTTCCACACTGAGATTGTATTTTGCCTTTCCTGATACTAAATTTTTATGGGAACAAAATAAAAAAGCAAGAAAGAAAAACAGAAGTATCATAGAACAGTAGAACTCCTGGAAGAGTTATTGATTTATTGTTTTGCAATAAGAATTGTGTGCCAAATAGCAAAATTGCAAGTTAAATTGTAAAATATTGTATTGGGTCTGGCTATGACAGAGTTAATTTTCTTCATAACATCTCACATGTTGCTGTGCTTCAGACCTTTTATCCAAAACAATACTGATAACACACTACTGTGACGGTGTTCACAGGGGTCTTATGTTGAAGGAAGAGATGAAGATCTGACTCCATATTTCAGAAGTTGAAATTTTATGATATATATTGATTTTATGATATATATTACATTAAAACTATACTAAAAGAATAGAAGAAAAGGTTCTCATCAGAAGGCTAGGCTAAGAATAGAAAGGAATGAATGATAACAAAGGCTCTGTCTTGGACTCTGTCCGAGCCAGCTGGGCTGAGATTGGCCATTAATTATAAACATCCAAGATGGGCCAATCACAGTTCCACCTGTTGCATTCCACACCAGCAGATAATCAATGTTTACATTTTGCTCCTGAGGCCTCTCGGCTTCTCAGGAGGAAAAAATCCTAAGGAAAGGATTTTCATGAAAAGGTGTCTGCGACACACTAGCATTCTAATTTTTGTTGAAAAGTGGATACAGCATCAAGACCTACTTTGTTGCTCACCTTGTGCCCTCAGTGCACAGATTAGGAGGTGCAGAATAGCCAGGGAAGAGTCATGACGATGCAGACAACTTGAATAAATCGGAGATATTCTGGACCATGTAATATGCAGGTGGGAATGACCAGGTACCTCCTCTGAGGAGCAGAGGGGCAGGCTTGACACTGTCTCTTTCAATGGGCCAGATCTGTTGCATCTCTGCATTATGTGCAGTGCTCTGGTGCAAGGCCTCAGGAATCAGTCTGGGAATGCTTCAGAGATCTTTATGGACAATGACACACCCTCATCTGCTCCTCACAGGAATGCCCCATGGATGTAAAATCCTCCACCATGGGGTAGGGAGCTTTACAACTGAGCCAGTTTGTCTAAGAGAGGATGGGTGTTCACTCCCTCTGAACACAGGTTATGCCACATCCCAAAAACTCATTTCCTTCCCCTTTGGTTATGGGGGAATCTGTGCAAACCTGGCCTCAGCAGATGGGGTTGTGGGCTGTGGCCTCCCTCCAAACCAAGTGAGAAATGATTTTCAGGACAGCTACTGGGTTTGATTTTCTTGTGGATAAATTCTTTTCCCTCAGCCTTGCTTATTTCTGCCTAGACCTGAGATATATAGACAGAAGTGTCACCTTTGTCTTCTCTCAAATTCCCTAAGGCAACTTAACTCACAGTCTGAATTTCCAGTTCAGAAGGTGTATTCAGGGAGAGGTGAACTTAGGTGGTTGCAGCTTCTTTATACAGTTTGCCTTAATGGGCAAAAAGTCCTTCATAACAATGTTTAAGCCATTGACTATAACATTTTTGTCTCTTACATCTTTAAAGATCATGCAGCTCCAACTCCCCTGCCAGGGACATTTTCGGTTGCTCAAAGCCCTGTCCAACTTGACCTTGAACTCTTTCAATGATGGGGCAACCACAGCTTCTCTGAGAAACTTTTCCAGTGTTTCATCACTGGCAATGTAAAAAAATTTCTTCCTTATCCAATCTAAATCTACCACCTCTCTGTTGAATACCATTGTCCCTTGTCCTGTCAGTACAGACCACAGCAAAATGTCCCTTATCATCTTTCCTCTAAGTCCACTTTATATATCCAAACATCAAAATCAGGTCTTCCCTGAACTTTTTCATTTGCAGGCTGAGCAGCCCCAACTCTCCCAGTCTTTTCTCATAGGAGAGGTTCTCCATTCGTCTGATAGTTTTTGTGGTCCACCTCTGGACTTGCTCTAACAAATCTATGTCCTTTTTACTCCAGATCTGACAGAGGGGCTTCAGACCTGGATGCAATACCCCAGGCAGGGGTCTTACAAAAGCAAAGTAGAAGGGGGATATAAGTTCCCTTGACCTACTGGTCATGCTTTTTATGCAGCTCAGAATGCATTTGGCTTTCTGGGCTGTGAGTATACATTGCTCCTTCACCTTCATGAGCTTCACATGTGCTGCCTCCTCAAGCCTGTCAAGATCTCTCAGGCCACCATCCTGTCCCTCAAGAGAATTATCTGTGTCACTCACCTTGATGTCCTCTGCAAACCTGCTGAGGATGCACTCAATCCCACTCCCTATGTCATCAACAAAGATATTGAACAATACTGGCTGCAATATAGAGCTTTGAGGACATAATTTATTAGAATTCTCCTTTTGGACCCAGAGTCATTGACTAGAAGTTGTTGGATATGGCTGCCCAGCCAAATTTTCATCCATCAAATATTCCACTCATCAAATCCACATCTGTTTAATATATAGACAAGTATATTGTGATGTATAAGCTACTCTCTTCCACTTCAGTTATGTTGGGGTGTGATATCTAAATCCCACTGTAGTCAGTGAAGGGTTTGTCTGTACAACAAGTGAACCTTGGGAAAATTTTCAGCTGATCAAACACACAAGAATATTTTTAGACTGTGCTGAATAGACTTCTAGATGTCATTAACTACAGTGGGAATTTTGGACACCCAGCTTGCAGAAAAACACCCACTTTCAGAAACTGAATTGCACATATGTGTAAACTAGTGCTGAAGTGTATTTCAGAATTTGGTAGTATGTTTTTGTCTAATGAAGTTTGTTTTACTTACAGATCTTTTTCTGTTAATCCTAATGATATTTTCTCTCCTAAGTGTTTCTGCAGGTTAAAAATTAATATAGCTACAGTAGAACCCATAAAAAAATCACCTAAATTGACTATAAGACTTTGCTGAGTTAGCCATTGCTTAAATTATTAGATTTTTTTTCCAAGATATCTACTTTGCTTTAAATGTCCTAGGTGCACATTTTTACAGAAGTTTTTGGTATTAAAACTTAAAAGATTTAATTTTTTCTATACATTGCTGAGGATGGGGGACTTACATTACTAACATGGCTAAAAATGTCTTTGAGCCAAATGTTGCACTTTTTCATGATAGACCAGCAGATATTCTCCTCCTCCCCAAACTCAACCAATGTTTCTGAGGTCCAAACCATTAAACTACTGAAAAAATCTTTACGTAATGTCTTATTTCTTATGTCTTTATAAAGCACAGATCCTTCCTCGCGTACTTTCCTCTTCTGTCACTATCTCTCCTCTTTCCTCTTTCTCTTTTCCTTACTTTCATCCAAAAGACAGAAATATCACTTTTGGATTAATTTCCTTAAAATGTACAATAACTCAATACAAGACAGAAATATCACTTGTATTGAGTTATTGTACATTTTAAGGAAATCAATCAAAGCTGGGAATGAACTACACTTGTCTGTTGCATTCTACAGCTATGATGAGTTGGAATATGCCAGCTGTACAGCTTGTCCACAGCTGTTGTCTCTCAAATCTTTTTATAATATCCATTTTCTCTCCAACATTTACAAAGTTTATAACTGCAGTGAGAGCTGATCAAAATTATTCTAGTATGGAACATTACTAGTGTAATAGCTCTTAATTTTAAGCTATGCGTAAGGGATTCTATACCAGAAATAATTCTTCATATAATGCTTAAGACAGCACAGATGTCTGTGTTTGATCTAAGAAGGCATAATTAAGGAGAAAATGCTGACAAAAATAGAGTATGCATAGCACCAAGTAGATCAGAGGGGAAAAAACTGTGCAGAGAAAGCTGAAATGATAGTATTTGGGGAGGTTAATGTGTAGTTTGACTGTAAACCAAAAGACCAATACAGAGGATGGAAAACAAACAAACAAATTGTTGCAGTGAAACCAGACATAAACTAGAAATATCCTACCACCACCAAAGAAATGCATTTGAATACCATTTGCTGATGAAAACTGAAACATCTCCACATAATTGTTTTGTTGTGTGAATAGTTCTATTACCAGTTCACAGCAAACTGCAAGAAGAGAGCTTGTTCAGAAGACAAGTTTAATACAAATCAGTGCATGTTTAAATGTGTATACATGTATCAGAGTTTGAACTCCAGTACTGAAACCATAACACTGTGAAATTCTGGACACATGGAGAAAACAACATATGTTCTCACCTGTACAAAGAGCATCTGTTTCCCTGCTTACTTAAATCTTTTTAATATCCCATGAGACCTATTGCAGAGTCACAGCTGATTTGGCAGTTGCTGAATAGTTGACTTTTGTGCCAAAAATGAATGCAGTCTGACATGCTCCTGAAGTCTAGTAGAGCCAAGTTTGCCTTTCTCTGTTATGATAAATAAATCAAAAAATAAAACAATCCATGCATATGTCCCTGACTCTGAAATCTAAGGTGGTATAAGTTCATTTTATTGAACCTTATTTTGGGTTAGCCTCAGTGGCATATTTATACTAGAGATGCAGTTGCACTAGCTCAAAATCAAGGTGGAAAGTATAGAGATAGGAAATATGTAGTACTCAGTGTTCAAACTTTTCCTTTGCCTATGTTTTCTTAAGAAATATGGTTATATACCCTGTGAGACTTCTGTTGCCTCACAGAAATCAAATTAGCCTTTGGGAGGAATGGGCTACAAGCAGAACACTGGCAAGTAGGATTGTAAAGGACCTTGCATCTTGAAATAACCCTTGATAAACCTGCATGAACAAGAGGCCAGCATAGAACAAGTTTAGCAGTGCCTGTGTCTCTGCTTGTGTACCACTGCCCAGGTGCTCCTTTGGGGACTCCCCCTTAAGCAGGGAACAGATACTTTTCACAAGCAAGGCAATGGAAATATGTTTAGTCAGTGTTTTAGCTGTGTGTTTGTGGCTCTCGGCTGCTGGCCTGTGCTGATTCATACACCAACCTTTAAAGATGTTACAACATGCAGAAATAGTAGAACCTGGAATAACTTTGTTGGCTACAGGAAATGAAGTCTGGTTTCTATATAGAATCATAGGATGGTCTGGGTTGTGAAGGACCTTAAAGATCATCTATTTCCAATCCCTCTTGCCATATATACCACTATATATACATATATGTCAATAACCATTTTATAAATTTATATAAACACATATGTAGATATACAGGTGTAGAAAGACACATGCAACTGGATAAACCTACAGCTGTTTTCTTAAAGAGCCAGGGCTGAACAAAGGTGATGCACGGTTTAGTTTTTCTTTTCTAGTGAAATCTTCCTTGTGGGAGAGATGAAGAATGGGAATCTCTCTCCTAATTGAAAAAAAATTAATGGGGCTGCACAGCTAAGGAACCGTTTTGGAAAAGAGGATGCAATACTAAAAAGAAATACAGAGTGTAGGGATGGCATAACATAAAGTGCCACTAAGAGGAAACACAGATCCTGAATTTCAGACAGCATTCTTTGGCTTTACAGAGTTACAGGATTCTTCCTTGCAATGGTCTCCATGGAAGGGTTTTTAGCACAAACAGATGAGATTTATCAAGCTGATTCAAATGAATCTTTACATCCAGCTGATCCATGGCTGTTACCGGGCTTGCAAGGGTTCCTCAGGGGTGAAGCGAGAGAGATGAGAATCTTGACTCCATGATCAGAAGGCTGGATTTATTAATATATGGTACATGATACACTATGACTATACTCAAAGGAATAGAGAGCAAAGTTCAGAAGCTGCTAAGCTAAGAATAGAAAAAGAAACAAATCAACAACGGAGCTCTCTCTAATCTGTCCCAGAGAAAGCCTGGCCCTGATTGGCCCTTAATTGTAAACATGGAACATGGGCCAATTACAGGTGCACCTATTGCATTCCACATCAGCAGATAATTATTGTTTATATTCTCTTTCTGGGGCCTCAGCTTCCCAGAAGAGGGAAAACTCCTAAAGAAAGGATTTTTCACAAAAGATTTCTGTGACACACGGTCCTGTGTGACCAAGCATCTACAGTTATTATCTTAAAAGGACTGCATAACCTCTCTGAACCACCATTATTATTTGTAAACATCTGATCTCTTTGACCATTTATGAATCCCCAGAAACAGTTTATTCATTACTTACATGTATTATCAATACAGAGTTTGGTCAATTCTGCATCAGAAACTATGTGAAATAGCTTTTGGGATGGTCAGATTTTCCATGGTAATTAACACATTTAAGTAATTTTTAACCATCAGTTGTCTTATGAAGCTTTTTAAGCCACAATATGAAATACAAAAAATGTCAATTTATGTCACTTCAATTTCAAAATCTAATTATTAGTCAAAGTTATGAATTATTATAAATAATTATATAAATAAATTACATTTTAAAATTATGTTAGTCTTTCGTGTACAGGGAATAACAATATTGTATATGTGATTAATAATAACAATTTTAAAAGACATGTACTCTTCAGGAAAAAGAAAGAAAAAATAAAAGCATACAGGCAGTCCTCACAATTTAACTCTATTCTTTTGAAAATCAAAGATATATACTTATGGCCCAGTGATGGGCTTTGTTTAGATTTTTAACAACATGAAGGAACAAGTCAGAGAAAAAAGGAATTTTCATGATGAACGAAAAAGTATTTCATCTATGCATAGCAGATCAAAGGTTCATGTGTATCTGCTAAAATCCTCAGTGCAAAAATCAAAACCAGTCAGACAACAATAAGAGATCAGATTTATAGGGGCTAGTCTTCTGAACATTTGGGCTGTGAACTGATTTTAGCATGTGCTCAATCTACTGTCACACATCCAGAGTTTTACTTGTAATGAACAGCCAGCCATAGAGTCTTCTGCACTCTTTGGTCTGTCAAACTATAAAAGACAATTCTTTGTATCTGCAGCATTTTTTATTTTTGAACAATGATTTGTGCTGTTCTTTTCCATAAGTCACAAAATTTCAAGGAGCTGTGAGTCTGTGTAAACCTCCGATCTCCAAGTCCCTATGGAATTAGTAAAAGACATCATAGTAGAAGAGAGCAGGGAAGAAAAAAGGCAAAGGTAAATTTTATGAAAACTAGCTTTAATGGGAAAAAGAAACTAATGAAAAAAAACCTCATTCCTATTATTTGTAAATTGATAAGAACATAGTTTATTATTAGGTGTTGTAGAGAAATAATATTTCTTCTAATTAGCTCTTTTTGGTAAACAAAAAGACCCAAAATTAAAGCTCCTTTCTATAATTTAATTATAAAATTAGTAAATCAGCATTAGACAAGTTTTTACATTTTAACCTTAAAACTTGTCATTCTGTAAACACCAGCACTTAAACTAGGCTTTATAAAAATTTCAGTTATATACTTCCTACAGTATTCAGCAACTAAGTTGGTTTGCCTTGACTGCTTGAGAGACTTGTGAAACTTGGCAGAAATTGCACAGGTTCAGAAGTTATTAATGGGAGGAGGAGATGTGTAGAAAACTAGCATAGAGTTACAAGCACCCACACAAATTTATAGATCATTCTTAATTCTCATTTAATTGAATTAATAGGTGAAATAAGAAAATTAAAAATCAAAATTAAAAAATCCCCCACAACTCACAACAGACTACATTAGTTTATCTGCATTTATAATCCTGGAACCATGCAAAGGTATTAAACTATCATGCTGCACACTGAGTGCTATAACAGCAACTATTTCAAAGAAGTAAAGTCAGAATGAAGAAAAAAAAATTTCTTGCTCCTAACTGAATTATTGATCCATTATTTCTATCCTAGTCATTTAGTCTTGTCAGAGGTGAAGAAAAAATAGTCCAGTAGTGCAAGAGGAAACATCTATAGCTTTAGGCTTTTGTACAGAAACATGCTCTGTATTAGGTATGTGCCTCAAGATCTTCTCCAACCCCAAGAGAGCTTGAATTAATTCACAAATGAAAAGTTGACGGAGTGTACAGGTGGAGAGGATTAGCTGAGTGAACTGAACTTCCACTCCTCATGCCTCAGTTGGTAATGGAGTCTGTTAGAACTGATGAGGAATTTTTCAGCAAGCATCTATGTGCTGAAATATGCATAATATTGATCACAGTGACCACATCAGCTGAATTTTCTCAGATCCAGGGTGAAAGAGCTCATGAAAAAGAAAAGGAAAGGTTTCCATTGAGTAATCAACTGTTAGGGTACTTATTAGACAGGAACTCTTCTGTTCAAGTCTTAGACGGATAATTTAGAACTGAGTTTGAGCTTGAAATAATAAATATCTAAGCCTGTGCTAGTCTGCAATTATTTCATTCGTAACAAGTAAAGATAAATTTGTAACAAGAAAAGGGCTTTATGTTAATATGAAAGAGATACCTAAAAATTTTAGATGAATAATACTCTGGAAATATGTTTGTATTAGCCATTGGGTTTGGGAGAAAAAAAATATAGGAGGTTGAATTTATGTTTCTAATCAATTTGTCGATGTGATTTATCTTTTCTTTTGCCCAGTCCTTTTCAAACGTACCTATTTTGAAGGCCATGTAGAGGACTGGTTACCTGATGTGCTTTACTAGCTCAGTTTTGAAAGAACACTTGAGATTAAAACAGAAAATTTAATGTTCTACTCTTTAGAGAAGTGCTCCAGAGAAAACTGGCAGCTGTGTATTTATGTAGCTCAATGATTTTAAAATAGCACTGTTATTTTTATTTATTTTTAATAAGTATGTAAAAGTGTTTTTAATGCTGTAATTAATTCTGTCAGAAATGTTGTTCCTAAGAAATACTCCTATATGTGCTCAGGAAAGCTGGTTTTTTAGTAATTGAAGTGAAAATTCACATTGTAGTGGTTCTGCAGTAATTTGTGACCAAGTATATCAGTATATGGAAGGCCCAACTATGGAAGGATAAGATATCTATATAGATATATAGATATATAGATATATAGATATATAGATATATAGATATATAGATATATAGATGGCATATAGACATAGATATATAGCATATAGATATATAGACATATAGATATATAGACATATGGACATATAGATATATAGATATATAGATATATAGATATATAGATATATAGATATATAGACATATGGACATATAGATATATAGATATACATCTTCACTCCATGTAAGAGAGTGAAGTTTGTTGATGAGTTATAAAATGTTTAAATATTTTCTTGTGAGAATCATGGAATTAAAGTGCTCAGGACCTCCTTCTCGTAAACAGAGTTGGTGCTGGGAAATGAAATCAGCAACAATCTAATGATGTTGTTCACAAGGCCTTTCTTGCTGAAAGGGTCTATAAGTAATTGGCTTATTACATATCATTGCAGACCCCTTGAAGAGTCATTTATGGAGGTAGGATTCTGCCCAAAGGCTGTGTAAAGTTCCAGAAAGTCAAGTGCAATGTCCTCCACATGTGTCAGAGTCACAAAAATGATCAGAGTGCTGTAATATCCTCTCCTGTGAAGAAAGGCCAAGGGCTGCTCAGCCTGGAGAAGAGAAAGTTGTGGGAAAACCTTATGGTGGCTTCCTGATGACTAAAGAGAGCTCATGAGAAAGATGAGGACAGGCTTTTAAATAAGGCCTGTTGAAATAGGACAGTGGTAGTGGTTTTAAACTGAAAGTGGGAGGACTTACATTGGAAATAAAGAATATTTTTTTTATAGTGAGTATGGTGAAACACTCTAACACCAGGTTGTCCAGAGAAGTTGTGGATGCTCCATCATGGAAAGAGTTCAAGGCCAAGCTGGTCAGGACAATAAGGAACTTGATCTAGTGAAATATGTCACTGACCATGGCAAGAGGTTTATGAATGTATATTGAAGATCCTTTCCAACCCAAACCATTGAATGATTGCTCATTAAATTCTTCATATTTAGGCAAAAATATGCATTTAATTTGCCTCAAGGAGTAAAATAAAAATTCACTGACAGAATCCAGTTAGTCTGGGTATACACTGAAATACTGATATACTTCAAAATAGGATGTAATCAGATGTAATTGAATGTAATCAAAGTTTTGCCCATTCTATACTCAGCTAAGACCTTCTCGTACTAGAATTTATATCCCTTTTTTCATCCTGTTATTCCTATATTCCATACTTTTCAACACATATAGGAGTAAAGTATTCATGCTCTAATTATTCAGAAAAAGTTTTAATTATGTCTTTAATTTTGCTTTTTATCCTTCTTATGAGATCATAATAGAAATAGAAATAAACTAGTAACATTTCTCTGCAGTAATTGTATGGTGAGATATGGAAGGAGATTTTTTTATTAGAGATACTATGTGCTGACAGTGCAGAAATATCTCCAGAAATTAAAGAAAGTTATTAATGATAATTAATGACAGTCCTGATCATCTGCTAATCCTTAAAAGAACCAAATTACTCAGAATTTCACTATGAGAAATTTTTGATGCTTCTGTGCCATTAATACATAGGATAACACAAGACAGCCTAAATGTTTGCCCTCTATGTAGTCTGTAAGTAATTGATAACAATCTTTTTTTTTTTTTTTAATTTAGGCATACCTAATATGAAAGAGTCAACATTTGGCCAGCATGTCATCTCCTGGAAGACTAACAGCCATGCAAGATATTTAAATTCTAGATAAATACTCTTTATCAAAAGAAAATATCCTTTACAATGTATATCTTTCAAAGCCATATCTCAAAATTAATCATGATTAACAAAAGTTATGGACATGTTGATACATTGTATTAATATATGAATCAAAACTTTAAACCCACCTCTAATTATTTAATTTTCCTTAAATTAGTTAAATTTAGTATTTCCAAATTTAATTTTCAAAGATGCAATCTTTGTTGTTTTATCAGCATGTGTAATTTAAAGGTCAAAGTAAATGGAATTCATTCTAGGTTCTGTCACAGACTTAACTTTTCCATTAAGTAAAATGAGCTTTGACTTTAGTTTTTCATGAATAATCAGGTTCATTGACCAGAAAATTTAAACAGAAAATTATTTAAAATGAGATTTTTTTTATTAAAGTGTGAGTTATTATAATGCACCCTCATAGAATGTGTTTGATTCAAAATTAACAAAGAATCCCATAGAGGAGAAAAAGAAAAGACTGGCTCTAGGACTTAAAATTAATTTAATGTTTGTTTAATTAAATTAAAATTTTACCTTTCTAATAATGTTTCATCCTTTTAAAAATTAATACAATTGCTGGAAGTAATATGATATTAGATTAAGAAAATTAATTTCAAGGAATACATTCAGTTTTTTCATTTTAATAAGATTTTGTACATGCTACAGCTTTTAAGAGAGATGTTACCCCATGTATTTTCAGGAGCTGATTGTAAGAAATACTGGGTGATTTAATAGGTTATTTTTGTTTTTTATGGGGATTTATAATCTGTTCTAGCTTCTCTAAATGAAAGGAAATAAAAAAGAAGAGTTGTCTTATTCAAACTAAAATCGTGGAAGTCTCAAATCAGGTCTGCTTGATGAATTTCTAGTATAAAAGACATATTTACTTGATTACAAACAGCTGAAATGGCCATATGGTTGAACCATCAGCCAGGGAACAAAGTAATTGTCCCATGGATAACAATAATGTGAACACTCTCTTGAAATATTCAGCATCATTTCCAAGTTTGAGGCATTTTGTCATGTGGTAATTTCTCAGTGGATTTTTCCTGGCTTCTACCTTATTAGTGAACAGCACTCTGTTCTTCCTTTTCTGTAAAGTTTCTTCTATCTCATGTATTTAAATTAAATAGAAAGGGTGGTGCAAGAAAAAAGTGCATTATTTTTTATTTATTAAAAATAAAGGGTAGTGAAATTTTTAGTTTCATGCTGATTGTGCTTTAGTGTTAGTATTTGCAGGATTGTTCTTATACTTCTATGCATTTTACATTCATTGGAAATAAATAATAACCTCTACTTAGAATTAAAAGAAATGAAAAGAAAAAGCTATTCCTGGTATTCTTGATTAAATAAGAACCAATAATCATCTTGAATACTCCTGTCAATATATGCAGCAAATACATTTAATGCAGACTTCTATAATTTTCCTTTATAAAAAAAGAAGAACTTTATAATTTGCTGGTTTTTCTATTGCCATGGAGCTGTTTATTGTCTACAGAGAAAATGTAATTTTCTTATTAGTAAGAAAATGTCTTACCCCTTTATTTCCTTTCTTCCTCTATTCTCTGGACAAATTATGATACTCTGTAGTTACACCATAATTGTGCTTAAATATCTTGACAGACATCATATCTAGCTCTCAATTTGAATTCAAGTAATATTTGATAGCAAAAAGAGTGTGAACTAAAAAATCTTTGAAAGAGAAAAATAAATTATACCGCTAAGGTCTTCTGAAGATAAGGTGAAACATGAATATTTAATCCAAGGAGATTAAAGCACACCAAAAAATAAATATATATATACATTTAAAAACAGGCTTCATTTGGAGGGAGAAAAGTAATTCCAAAACAACAAAAGAAGCAATACAAAATTTAGATATTAACTTGGGAGAATTAAAAACTTGCAAAAAACCATAGTTCTGGTTGGTAGCTTTTGATGGGACAGTAGATAGCAAAATAAACATGAGTTTGATATGCCTTTGGCTTAGAAAAGATGCCTGTATGTTTTGGAATATATATGCAGTTGTATTAAGAAAAGAAATGTCTAAAATAGTTACATTATATAAGTTCCTTATAAACCATTACAAATATTATTATATCTACTAGAAAAAAAAATTGAGAAAAAGAACAAACATTAAATCCTCATAAACACGATAATCTTCAGAGCTGCTAGAAAGTGCAATAAAAAGAATCTCATGAACAACTGAAATTAGCACAAAACCAAGACTTGCTGGACATTTGGAGAGGAAAAAATGGTGTAACTGGGTGAAGAAGTGTTTCTTTTTTTCTTTTTCTTCTGTTTTTTGGAGAAGAAACGTTTACAAATACAGTAGATTTATAAGCAGTTATTTGTCTAAAAAAGACAAAACAAGTTGTCTCTATTTTCTATCAATATACATATGAGAGCAAGGAAGCACTCCACACTCCACTACTGACACTAGCTTTAAAGAATACCAAAGTAGACACTATATATTTAACATATGACCTTTACCTACCTGTTTAAGGTTGCAGTGGCTGTAGACTTAGCAGGACATTCTGAACAAAGCTTACAACAAACCATGTGACGTTTGAAGACCATGTAAAACTAGAGATGCATGTAGGCCCAAACAGCAGTGTATTCATTCTCCACAGTCTTTACTTTCAGGGTCTTCCTAGGTGCTTTCTTTTCTGACTGTATGAAAGATTATTTGCTGCCATTTTACTCAGCCAGTGTGCAGTTATTAAAAGTTACTCTCAGTTTGCAAGACAGAGCGCTGTGACCATAACCTTTCCTTTCATGGAAACCTTTTAATTCTCATTCAGTTCTCTTCTTTTAACTGAGGTTGGACCTACATCAAGAAGGAATAATATCTTCATGCCCTTAAACATAACCTCTTCATTTTTCCCTACCGCCTGTAGCATTCTATCCTTGTCCCAGGTGTACAACAAGGTCAAAATCATGGTCCCTCCTACACTGTTAGCAACAGATGGCCTCGATGTGGGATTCCTATAGCATTTCTGATCCAGATTAGATAGTCTTTCAAGTTGTGTGACTGAAATACATATAAAATTTTCCATGAAAAAGACGGTGTCAGCACTTCCTATCACCACTGAAATTCTCAGAAGTTCAATGTCCCTTCTTTTTTATGAGTTGTCTGAAATTTCAAGTGGTCTTTTTGGGTAAGTAAGATTTATCTTAAGTATTTTTATGCCTTGGCAGTGTTTGTTTGTTTCCCATTTTCTCAAAAGGTTTGCATTTGAACTCAATTTAAATGAGAAAGGGAAAAGCCAGACTTCCATCTTAGGATCTTTACCTCTAAATCTAAATAAGTATATCACTCTAGTTATATTTTTATGTTAGTATGTTTTCATTCCTTGCATATTTATTAGCTACATTGCACACGACTAAAACACAAGCCTCTCTTTTAAAGTGCAATTCATAAATATCAAATGAGAAGCCTTAGTCTGTAGTTGGACTTCGTATATTGAGAATTCAGGTGGTTAGCTGACTAAATTGATTTTGTTTTAATTGAAGATAAGAAAACCATATGGTTCCTCACAGATGAATTAATGTTTGAAGGGACTGTATGAGCCTCAGTTGTTTATCCAAGATTCTTCAAGTTCAATCACTCATTCATCTTTTTCCATTTTTTTGTTATAAAGCATTTTAAGGTTTAAATAAAAACATTAAAAATAAAATAAAAATATTTTGAATTATCTATACAGACTAAAATTTAGCATTTTTGAGTAAAGCCACACTTCAGTCTATTTTTCCACTGCACTTATTGACCCTAGATGAGAGCATAATTCAATACATATAACAAAGCCATTAGATTTAGGCTAGTTCAGATAAACATGTAAAAACATAACAAAAAGATAAAGTGCTTCCAAAGAAGATGTTGCTATGATTTCTTTCTTCCCAATAATGAAAATTACTCATACAAATGTACATTTATATAGTTGAAGTTAGGTTAAGAAATGATGGATCAAAAGACAATATTTGTATCACTTAAAAGTCATGTACAAAGTAGTCATGTTTGCCATAACTCTGTGACAAATTTTAGTATTAAAAGATATGACAAAGTTACTTCCATTTGTAAACTTTAAATGTCAATGTTGTATTCATTCATTCTGTTTGGATGAACTATTTTAAGATTAAGCTTTAAAAACACTTGTGGGGCTCAGACAGACTGAGAAAAACCAACCTCCCAAATATTTCTCCTCAGCTGTACTTCATGCTAAGTAAAGAAATAGAATAATGTTAAATATAATAAATGCAACTGAAAAATAAGAATAGATAAAAAAGGTTCCTTAATGTTTCTCTTACCCTGAGAAAATGATTTTTAAATAGTGAAATAATAAAATGAAGTTTAAAATCTAATGAATTCAAGTTAAAGAGCTATGCTGTCCTCATAGCTTATCATCCATGAAAGACAGAAAACCAGAAATGCTTACTTAAAGCAGATTTTAGAGATGCCTTGTCCATTATCATTCTCAAAACAGGATTATCATCAAGACAAAGCCAGATCAGTCAGATCTGAAGCATGAAAAATCCACAGACATGGTTTTTAATGCATCCCCTCTGGACAATATTTTACAGTGGTGAACTTTCTGCCAGCTGGAAAGGTTTTTCCTGATGTTTAATCTCCCCCTCAAAACAACTCTGCTGCACCATCTGCAACAACAGGGAAGCATTTGAATCTGCTTTCTTTGAAACTCCCCTCCAAAAAATTATAATGTCAGATCATCAGGCTCCTCTCCACCAGACAGTTCTTTCAGTTTGACCTCCTTCACAGGTCATGCTCTAGCTCTCTCACTATCTTGGTAGTTGTCCACTGGGCCCTGCTCAAATGCTCAACCTTTTTTTTTTGAGGCATTTTTGCCATGGGGACAAGTAAAATAGAACTAGGCCTGGTAATTCACATGTAACCTCCCCAGGGCTGAGATAAGATATGAAAAACAATGGGATAATAATTTAACTCAACTTCTTGTTCTCCTCTTCCTAATGTAGCCCACTATACACTAAACCTGCAAAAAAAGGCACACTTAGGGTTTATTAAAATCTTAGTGCCTGCATTAACACTCAAGTCCTTTCCAGCTAAACTATTTTTCAGCCATTTTATGTTGTTCTCAAGCATATGGTCACTCTCTCCAAGGTTCAGAAGTTTGTACTTCTCTGTGATGAAGATGAACATGCAAATTTGATTGCTAACAATGTTGAAAGTGTTGTATGTAAATCCTCCTGTAACAAGACTTTGAAAATATTTCATCATACTGAACCTTCATCTATTGTGTGATTCAAGCATTTAGATAGTGTATATTGTTTTCCTACAAGTGTGTACCTAAGCCTAGAACCCACTAAATTGATGGAATTTTAGGTGAACACTAAGATTCCCAACTAAGTCAGTCCCAAAGCAATATTTACAGGAGCCATATATATGAACCCAATTGACTATTTCTGTGCACAAAATGTTACAATGTTGTGTACAGGAGGCAGCTGTTAATTTTATTTATTTTAGATCATAAACAAAACATAATATATTCTATGTCTCATTGTACAGAATAAGTACACCCAAATATTCAGGGAGATAAGATTAGACTGATCATGTTTGATACGAGTTTTGTGGAATCATTTCATAGTTCCCCAGCGCAAGGTTCACTGTGCCTTCCTGTGTTGCCTGTGCTGGTCTTTCTAAGCTTTCATCATCTCCTTTACTGATGGGTTTAAGAACTCTTAGAAATCTCAGTGGTTTCTGCCCTTCACCACACAATTTATTTTCTTAGTTCCAGCTACAGCCAGTAGTGATGTGGCAGTGGCATCTTCAGAGCTCTGGATTCTTCGGTTCTACAGACCAGATGTAGCACTAAGGTCTTAAAAGCAGTAGGACAGTAGTAAACTATTACAAACTTCTGATGGTAAAGTCCTTCATAATGACTAAATTAAATTGAAATGTATCTTTCCATTTTTTTTTATAACCTGAAGATAAGGAGACTAATCAAATATATTAGTTACAAGAAGATTCAAACTGCCAATATTTCAATATAACATTTTTGATGGATGTGGAGTAATCCACTCTAACACTATGTAGGTAAAATATTGTCATATACAACATGGTAATCACATATGTATTTCTGGTGCAAGTTGGAACTGCCTGAAGAAAACCTGATTAATTAGTTATGGCAGTTTACTGTGTTTCACTGAGAAATTATACACTAAAATTTTAACTGAATTGAGAAATATTCTTTAGCTGTTTGTCCTATGAACTTCTGAGATTGTTTACAGCTTCCCTCTAGCAATAAAAAATAGTTTTCTATGGCACTGACCTTTAAGCAAAGAAGACTTTCTAAAGTACTAGGAAGAAAACAGCTGACATAAGCTCTGTGAACTTTAAGGGAACTTATAAGAAAAGATCTTAGCGCAGATGTGAAGACAGACTCTACTCTCATCATTGTGCTGCAATCAGTATTATGTGACGGTAGACCAAATGTATTCCTCCTCAGGAAGGAGGAATACAAGACTTAAAACACCTAGCAAGTAAGTTCTACCTTGAGAGATAATGCAGAGTCTTGGGGGAGGCAGGACTCTTCTTCCTTGACCTTAGACATTTAAATATTCAATGTTAGGATCATTTTTGTCCATGATTTACCAAGGCTAATTTAACAGGCAGTAGATAGATTGGTAATCACCACAGGAAATTCCTATAGTTTTAGATCAGAGGTCAAATTTCTATTAATTGCCCGACAGAGCCTTTATTTCTCCTGCTGACTAAGAGCAGTCTAGGATGATTAGCACAAAAGTAGAACTCAGAACACCTTTCTGCTATTCATACCTAAAATCTGTTTGAGCTGGGGTGCTGTAGGGTGTCTGAGATATTCTTGCGGGCATATAAAAGACAACATAAAGACAATTCATGTTTGGTTTTTATTCTGAAAGGACAAGTGGATCTGAGGTAGGATACCTAGCAAACTCAAATGTTTAGAGGTGCCTCTGTGTAGGCTATTGAATTAATACCTCCAGATTCTAAGACAGCAGAAGTCATGGCAAACATTCACCATCAAAATTTAAGGATCCTTATTCTTAGGGTCTGAAAGAAATTTTTAATAAAAATACCTATGCCATTTGTCAAACTCTGTTAATTGAACCTCTTTCTGACACTTATAGAGTGCTGGTAGTGTGCTCGACCTGGAGGTGTCTTTCAAAGGTATTTTGTAATTTTTATAACATTGCTCCATTTATTTAAATTAGTAGAACCAAAGCCCATAGTGGAATAGCAAAGTCAAATAGTTTTGATCAGACATATCCATGCCATAACATGCTGAGTGAGATTTACAGAACATTTTGTTAAATGACTGCTTTTTCAATGACACTTAGTAAATTGGAAATGGAATAACAGTAATTCAAAATTAGTATTAAACCACAAATATGTTACTGCATTAAAGAATGTATTCATTTTATATCATGTTTACACATGGCCTAAATAATTTATTTTCTGGTTTTATGGCAATTAACTACTGTTAGAAGTATTCAAATTGCTTCACTTGATTTTTTCTGAATGTTATTTTTTTATTTCATCTTATTTGCCAAAGTTGTTATTCCTTCTTAGACAATTAAAAAAAAATCAAAATTGTTTGCCATGATTTCTCTTAATGAGCTGTCATGATACACAGCTTAGCAAAGGACATAATTGTGTGTCTGTACAGAATTAATAAAAATAGATTCTATAAAAGCCACATAGTTTTGTTTTATCATTAATATCCTTTATTTCAGTACTTAGAGTTTCTGAGTACCCTGGGATGTTTTCCAGCAGAATGCAGTAATGCATTATGTTACTCACAGGACAATGGATTGCTTTTGACTTGCTTTTGATGTATGAAGTATCTTCTTGGATGGGAGAAAGACGGTTTATCATGAAATGTAATTAATTTAGCAAACTGAACATTTCATCCTTAGTGTCTTCATCTCCTTATATTTTGCTCTACTAATGCTTAGTTTTACATGTTGCTGTTCCTATACGGTTGCCACAACTTGTTTAAGAGACAGTTATATAAATAATGTTTATAATTAAGTTATTCTATTTTCTTTGATTTCACCAAAATTTTATGTAGTATTTTAATTAAAACCTGTATGTTAGGTTTTGTTGTCTTTTCAGATTTTTCTTCAACATTTAATTAATGTTTTAATTAATTAAATCAATTCCCTAATTAATCAAGGTCTTATTCTAAAATCAAACTAATTTTCTTCCACTCCAGGCTGCAACATCCAGTTCTCCAATTCAAAACCAGTGTATGACCAAGTCTTCCACAATGTCTACACTACAAAGAGGAAACATTAACAATGCACTTGTATTTACTGCGAGTATATAACTGTAAGTTTGATGGCTTTCTTGATAAGAAATTTTACAGAAAATGGGAACACAGAAAAGTTGCTGGCCTAGATTTATTAAATCATTTTGTGTAGTAAAACACAGGATACCACATTAGCTATTTTGTAGAAGGTGAGAATTGGAGTAAGAATTATGTGATGCAAGTAGCTTTTGAGATGGCGAGTACGCGTCAGACTCAGCCTATTAGAGGTATTCAGGTAACATAAGCTCAGAGAGGTATTCTATTTTATAATTTCATGTATTATTTTTTCAGGGGAAAAGAATCTGTGAAGGAAATTTAGTTGTGATTGCTGTGGTTTGACACTGGCCCAATGCCAGGCACCCATGAAAGCCACTTCCTCACACTCCCCTGCCACAGCTGGGCAGAACAGAGGAAAAAAAAAAAAAACAACAAAGTGCTCATGAGTTAAGCACAAAAACCTTCAAGGACGAAAAAGGCTCAGCTTAAAGTTGCAAAGTGAATTTATTACTAACAGAATCAGAGGATGATAATGAGAAGTAAAATAAGCCCTTAAAACACCTCTTTTTTCCCCTAGCCCCCTCCCTCCTCCCCACTGGCAGTACAGGGAGAGATAGCATGGAGTTTTGGTCAATTTGTCACCTGAGGTTTTCTTCCACTGCTGTGGGAGAGGAGTCCTTCCACTGTGAGACCATGGAGTCCCTTCCCAAGGAAGAGAGTTCTCTCTGAACTTCTCTAGCCTGGCTCCAATCTCCCAGGCAGCCATCTGCCCAAAACTGCTGCAACATGAGTCCTTCCCATGGGCAGACAGTCCTCCCAAAACTGCTGTGGCATGTGGTTACAGAGTCCAGTCCTACAAAGGCAGGCTGCTCCAGAGAGAAGAGACCCTCTCTCTCCACCAGATCTCCCACAGGATCACAGCCTCCTCCAGGCATCCACCGGCTCTGGCATGGGCACCTTCCCCGCAAGCTGTGCGTGGATCTCTGCATCCACCTGGACCCATGGGCTGTAGGGGCACAGCTGCTTCACCCTGGTCTCACCACAGCCTGCAGAGGAATCTCAGCTCCAGTACCTGGAGCACCTCCTTCCCCTCCTTCTCAGACACCACTCTGACTTTGATGTCTCCATGTTGTTTTCCCTCACATGTTCTCACCTCTTCCTCCTCTCTGGTGTGCCCCTCTTTGCTTTGATTTTCTTCTTAAATCTGTCATCACAGAGGCATTACCAGCCTCTCTAATTGTCCCAGCCTTGGCCAGCAGCGTGTCCATCTTTAGAGGCACCTGGGAGTGGCTCTGCTGGATATGGCGGAAGCTTCCAACAGCTTCTCACAGAAGCCACTTCTGTGGTCCCCCCTGCTACCAAAAGCTAGGCTGTGCAAAACCAACACATTTACATAAAGTTGAAGAAAATCTAATGCATCAATGAAAATCAGATAACTGGCTAGAAAGTGTGAATTCATGTTGAAGAACAAGCAAATGAACATGAAGTAAAAATAAATGCTGCAAAATGTGAGAAAGTGTAATTACAACAAAAATCTGTTGTAATAACAATAGAAAAATCTGCTATATGAGGTCTCTTTGTGGTGAGTGGCTGTCTGTACATCAATGTTCAAAAGTACCACAGGCACATTTGCATATTCTCACCTCAAGCCTGAAAATAAATTTTCTCAGCAATCATGTGTTTTATGAGAAAAAGATATAAGAAATTATAAAGGAGACTCTAAATGTACATCAGGTATTTTAGGGGCTTGCTAAGTTCAGTAGCCCAGTGGAGGCAAGGCTGGTGCAGCTCCATGTCCCCAGTTTGTTTTGTTCCTGGGTGTTTTTCTTCTTTTGTTTTTTTAATATCCTTCTACTTCCTTCAGACCAGTTTTCTAGAGAATGTATCTTAGCCGTAATTATACTACTGATAAATATCACTTTTGCATTTGCAAAGTGGGGATACTCTTCTAGTATCTCAACTTATAAACTAATTTTAAGCATTCCTTTGGGGTTTTTAGGTCGTTCTGGTAATGAAAACTTCTCATTTTGTGTTGTACTTTATTTTTCATCATATTTCAAATCCCAAATGTCTTTATAAAATTCTAGGACTTAAAAAACCCCCACACTTCATTATATTTCTTCTTAATGAGGATTAGCTTACTCATCTTCATAAATAAAGTACTCTGCATTGCCGGTAAAGCAGAATTTCCACATGAAAGATAGTTTTATTCATTGCACTGAACGTACCTTTCCCTAAAGAATAAAAGGGAAGAAAGATTCCTATGGTTCTTTCTTCTCCCTTTTCATTCTTGCCCGTGTTTACTTTAATCATTTAGAAGCTAAGAAACTCAAGATTAATTCCCTTAGAAACTGAGATTAAATGATGGACAAAGCATGCAGGAAAGTTCTGAATAAATCACATTAAAGTGAGCAGACCAGAATGGTTGCCTACAGATTGCTCCTTAATAAATTTCAGCATAATCAAAAAGCAAGGTCACATGCAAACAATTACTGCCAGCAGTGGTGGGACTGGCTCTCAGCAAGTTAGCTTCAAATAGATGTTAATTTTTTTGTACTTTATGAAAAAATGTAGACAAAGTGTATCAAAGGGTAATGAACGTTTCTAAAACTGGTGACATCAGGTTCAACCCACATGCAATCACACATACATATGCTCAGTTTAAGTATACACATGTGAACACCTAGGCATGCTATGCCAGTGCATGAGGACTGACACATATGCGCAAGGCTTCCACTGAAAAGGAAAAACAAAACCAACTATTGACCAAAGAAGTAACGAAACCAGAGAACACAGTGTGCAGAAATTATAGTGGGAGGGGAGATGCCAGTTTCCATTTTTATATATTGAAACAAACTTTTATTTTCCCAAATACTAATTTGGTCCTTGTGTTGAAATGGGGATGTTTTAAAAGCTAAAGTGTCTAAAGCAGAGAAACAAAACAGCTCAGTTAACGTGCTGCTGATTTTCACAAAAGGCTTAATGGAACATATATATCACATAAAAGAAGATAAAAAAGGAAAAGTTAGTGACAATTTTCATTTGTATTTCTTTAAGGAGATCTTTGTAGTTTTTTGCATGAGTTAGCAGTTCAGAGAATAATCAATTTTCACTACTTGCTTTTCATAGAGTTGTTGAAAGACATAATTTCTAAAGTTGAGCTCAGACAATGTCCTTCTGTGTACTCTGGGCGATTTATTTATTTTGAAAATGTGGATCATTATATGTTATGACACAGCTTAATATTTCCCAAAAACGAGGCTCTACTCTGCAACTATTACTACTGTCTCAATCACACAAAGGAAGAATAAAATTTTTAAGGACTTTGTAGTAGAAAAGTTCAGCCCTATAGCTGTTATGAATGGATAATTTATACCAACCCCTACAGTACAAGGAACTGCATTGTTACCCATAAATGTGGCATCAAACATACAAAAAGAAGTGCACAATTGTAAAAACTATGTTAAATTTAAGCCACAGAGTTATCTTGCTTATAGAAAGAAAATGTTGGAGCCACGGGAATGTCAGTGGAAATCTTCATGGCCTAAGATATATTTTTATAATGGGAAAAAAAAATAGAAAATTAAATTCTGAAGTGCAGTTTTTCCAGGGAAAGTTGCATTAACTTCTATACAAATGTCTTTATTTATCATGAATAATGACTAAACCATCCTCTCCAGGAAGAACATGAATACTGACATATATTTTTATTGTGACTACAATGCCATAAAACTGATTTACTCAACAGAGAGAGGTAAAAAAACAAAAGAGAAAAACACAACAAAAATATTGTATTTCTGAGGGGGAAAAAAGGAAAGCAAGAGGCAGTTTTTTCCAATAAGAAAGATAGCATTTTGGGATTTCTATGCTGAGTTTGATACAAAGAATTAAGAAAGCTTTTGAAATATTCTTTTTTGTTCATTTCTTTGTTGATTTGTTTAAAGGTTTGTGCAATCCAGAGGACTTATTTTATTTTCTCCGTATAAAGGAATACTGTTGATTTTAATTACTGCTGAAATTTTCACCAATGTTTTTTAATAAGTTGTTGATGTTATATGAAACATATGGCTATCTAGTAATGAAAAGGTCATATAGAAAAGTAATAGAAATGTGCAACAACACTTTAAAATGTTTTATAAACAGCAGCAACTGTTTCATTTTCATTTCTATAAATTTTGACGTCTTTAGTAAAAGACTAATACTAAAGACGTTCGCTTAAGTATCCAGGAAAATAAAAAGAGGAGTTGAGCCTATCTACTCATGACTGGTGCCTTATTCAAATTAACTTGTCTTGAAGGGAACTGAAACGAAGTACACATCTTAGTTTTCCATCCTAACCTGATTTGAAGAGGAAGTGGAGAATGGCTTTAATGTTTATATCATGAATGTTTCTGCTGTACAGCCATTTCCTTTGCTTCCCCTGCTGCTGTGAAGTGTCTGCACCTAAAGACGAGGTCAGACAGACTCTGGAGAGGAAAGAGGGGAGCAGGAAAGGTGCTTTAGCTGTCACCAGTAGTGTTTGTGTGATAGCACCAACTAGAATGACTGAGGCTAATGGAGGAGAAAGAATTATTGTCACTCTTGCTTTGGACAAACACTGGCAAGAGCTGGTCAAGAACTGGCATATACAGCAGCAAACACATCTATTAAAAGACTAAAGAGATAATGTGAGTCTTCAGGACTGCTTTGAAAGGAACAAGCACTTTCAGATGGAAAGTGCTAAGAGTGGACAGTTCAGATGGAAGTCCAGTACTGAGATTCTGCTGGCATTACAGAAAACACTTAGATGTACATTCGCCCATGTCTTGGCCTGTCAGCCTGTCCCAATCCCCATGGCTTTGCTGGCCATGCTGGGACTGTATCTCCAGGGGTCTGCCATCCCATGCTGCAGTTGATGGCAAGGCTAACTTTTCATGTTGAACCAAAAGGTTCTAACCTTTCCCTATCTATCTGAATTAATCTTTCTTAACTTTCCGTCACCACGCAACCAACATGCTAGCATGCATGGCATATAAGAGTACATTGGTTAAAAAATAAGCTACCATGTAGTATTTTTATTGCATTTTTAAGAATACAGTTGCAAAATGACCCAAGCCTTCCACTTTGCTCATATTTTATTACATAGAGAGCATCTTATTGTTCAAGAAAACAATAAACTTCAGTAATTTCCTGCTTTGTGTGTATGCCTGTTTACCTGTACCTATGCCTAGCTTCAAAACTCATGGTAGGAGCAAAGAAGGTTCATGCAGCTTTAATTCTTGTTTGATGTGAATGCTTGTCAGATAGGTGGGAAGTGAAATCAAAACAGATGCAGCAAGCTGTACGCTTTGTGTAAATATCTGAATACATAGGAGATATATATATGAGCTATGGAAAAACAATACTATGCTGTAAATACAGTGCAATAATATTTTTCTGTTTTGCACTTTTTAATGAAAGCTGGAGAAGCTGAATAACTTACTATGAATTCAATCCTGAAAGCATTCTAAAAAACAAGTATTCTTTCCTTTTTTTTTCACACCTGCACTCACTCACAGGTCTTTTACAGAGTGAAGAACCAAAAAAGAGCCTGTATTCACCTAATATAATAAAAAGCATGCTGCTCTGTTATAAGTGGAACTTACAGAGTGATAATGGAGATAGCTGCTGAATCATTAATATAGTCACAGCAGAGAATAAGACAATACTTTTGTAATTAAATTTATTTCAGGAGCAGCATGTTCTCTTAGATGCTGTTGACATGCTTTAAATCCTTTTCAGTATTTAAATGCCAAAAAAAAAAATGAAGCAGCAAGTGTTGCATGGGAGTGTTAAAGAGGAAAAGGGAAAGTTTACATTCAAAATATATGTTTAGCCTAAAATGTTAGAAAAGCTTCTACTCTGTGTACCCTCAAAGTCACAGCATTGATTAAATTAGAATCAGTACATCCTCCTCAATAACCACTCAGTTATCACTGTAATATCATTCAAAAACTAATGAACAGACATAATATCGTCAATTGTTAACTATAAGTAATTTTTAAAGTTTTAGAAAGTCTGAAAATCATATTTTTTTTAAACTGAGAAAAACAAGTGTTCAAGGGGAAAAATATCTTTATGCTATTTCTCCCATGTGTGTTCTAAGTTTTTCCATACTTAAAATCTGACTGAATATATTCCTTACTAAGGTCAGTTTAAAGACTGCAGTTCTGATGTTCTTTCTGTGACTTAGTTTATTGATCACAGCACGGCAGTCTAATTTGAGAACTGATAGATATAATTTTTATTTAAAAATCTACTTCCTGATTTTGGTCTAATCAGCACATTATCTGATCAAATAAGAAAGTAGCTGCAAATTAAAACTTTTAAATGAAGGTGTAGTCCTGTGAAAGAGGCATTTATGCAACTATTATGCTCAGTGGAGAATTAAGTAACACCCTCAAGGGAGCATATGGGCACCTTTATACAAAGCACTTGAGTTACCTTCTCAGTTGCCAACACTTCACAATACCTGGAGTTATTTTTTCTCGATCCTAGGTCTGGCTTCCAGTAGCTGGTCCAAAACCATGCAGGTCTCCATTTTGTATTGTTCCTAGATCTCCTTGGGAATGTATGGAAATGGATGCCCCCCTCTGGGTAGCTGAAAGGCTCATTCGATTTGACTAACACCTTTGACAACACTGAACGTTTTGATGTGGGGTGAAATTTTGGATAATTATGTAATTGTGTTGTACTGGCATGGCAGGGACATGCATGAGGCTCTTGGGCACTACATGGGACAGAAGGGAGATATATGCTATTCCAAGGTAGCAACTGATGATAGGCTAGGATAACCTGGGACATTTCAGCCATTTCTAATCAGCACCATTTAGGCAACAGAATTAAATTCTGGTTCACTGTTAGCTATAATGACAGCTTCCACATGTAAAGAGCTCTTCAGTTTGCTATACAGATGCATCTATTTTTATTTAGGAAAAATAGCTGCTATAAGTTATTACAAAGCACTTATGGAGAACCAATGCCTTTCTGAAACAACAATTGAAAGCCAGGTATAAGCTTTAGTAGCCATAAGATTCAGTACTTATGTTTGGATAAATAAATTTGACCCCTGCCTCACACACTGATATTAAAATGTATATATCCTGAACTTCAAATCAGTTGGAGTCATCTGAGAGTTCCTGAGGCAAAATACACATCTTCATAGGACAGTACAGGGGATACAGAGAGCCAGACCTTTCTAAAAGACTCCTGTTACATCCATGCAGAATAGTCCAAGACATCTCAATGAACACTGGGTGTTTAAGTGCAGGCAGAGGAATCAAGTCATAGATGTTTCTATCTGAAATATTATCATTCACTCATTCTAAGCACATAGAGCCATCTAAAGGAAATCCAAAATACATTAGTTGAATTATGCCTTTGTGAGCCTCATTCTCTCTTTTTACTTAAAGGAAAACAAACTGCATTGTCTTACATCTGCATATGAAAACATGGGTGAGATTAATCTTGTTCTCAATGTGAATGAGACATCATTTGCAGAAATGATGCCAGGTTATGATTTGTTTCCACTCCTGTGGTTACTAGTTGCACTAGAAACTCCATGTAAGTAAATGTTGAGATAAATTACCAGTATGTAAAACACTTCAGTGAAGGAATAAGGTTAACTATGGTCTTGCTGTGTTTTTGCAAGAAATGTGGTTTTATTTTTCATCTGAGTTGTATCAAGACAATTCAGGACATTGATGAAAAGACAGACCTTGAAGAGTTTAAGAAAATAATGAAATGCATGCTCTTCTCAGAAAGGTAAAAGGAACATACATAATTGTGAGAAAAAAGGAGCAGTAACCACAGAAAAACAATCATGCTGACTACTAATTATGAGAAAGGACAGGGAAGATATAAAGTAATAAATGCATAGGAATACAGGGAATCAGTGCCCAGTGATAAGGAGCAAGGACTGGATACTGTCATGTCTGAAACAAAATTTTGTAGAGCTGTATTTGACAAGACTAACTTAGTAGCTAAATCCATGTAAGAAGAAACATTGAAGATTTAGTAGCAGGAATATATGTTAATATATGTATGGATGGCTTATATTTTTTCTTTAGCTTTTCCTTTATTATAAAGCTTTCAGGAAAATTATTTGTGAAATGGACTTTCCAAT
Source organism: Zonotrichia albicollis (assembly GCF_047830755.1). Lineage (NCBI taxonomy): Eukaryota > Metazoa > Chordata > Aves > Passeriformes > Passerellidae > Zonotrichia > Zonotrichia albicollis. The sequence goes on along the minus strand of NC_133820.1, from coordinate 83,216,279 downwards.
CTTGAATGATCTTCTGCAGAAATGTACAATTTCCGTTCTCATTTTACATTTTTTTAAAAATAAATTTAGTTCTGCTGGTGAATTTGCCTGAGCTGAACATCTTTAATATCCTTTAATATTATTTCTGTAAAAGTTCTTATACAAAATATTGACTAAGTTAAATGATTAGTAGTCTCCAATTACTTCAACTGCACTTATGCTTTCTTTCTTTAGAAAAATCTATTATAAATTATTACAAGTGGAACTTGAATTTCTTTTTAGATGTAGTTTTTAATTTTAATTAATTATGTTTCTTTTAAATTTTTTTGAAAGGATCTTTTGTTGTTTTTTTAATTTTTAGTGAATTTTTGCAATTCATGATGATATATTGTGAAAAGGTTATTTGAGATATTTGAAATATTTGAGTGTGTTATAAAGTAAAGATATGTTTAAAGTAAGACATTTCAACAGAAGTGGAGGCTTGACTAGTCCTTAGAGACTTATAATGGGAAAATCATTGGAAATAGAATATACTGATGTTTTAAGCCATCAGTGATCCTGGACTGAGAGAAAAAAAAACTTAAATTTTTCACAATTGCTGGTCCTTTATTTTTGTTTTATGAATTCATGTACAAAATAAAGCAACTCATGCATGAATGAATAGATATGCTTTCTGTGTATAAGGTAATCCACTTAGAAAACTAAAGCATGTAGGAAGAAAACAGTCCAAAAATATGTGTATGTCATTCAAGGTCATGTTTCTTTCATCTTTCCATTCTAGAATGATGCACTGTAATCAAAGTCATTCTATGGGAATTCTATGCACTATCTCAAAAAAGGTATTTTTAAACTTTCTACTTCAGTTTCTGTCCAGTCATGTCAAGTAATTGAATGAACGAGGCACTGAGTTCATGGTGGGCACACTGCTGCTGCAGTGCCATGCTATGGAGCACAGGAGCTTGGAGAAGTTTGGAGCACCATCCTGTTAGCTTAGATGTAGTATCAGGTTTCTATAATGCCCTGACTTCCACCTGGGTGACAATTTGGTTAGCACAGGTCAAGACCACATCTGTCTGAAGACACATCCTAACACACAGCTTAGTAGTACAGCCCAAACATCAGCCAAAAACCATTTCTATCTAAGCAGGGATGTCTAAAAAGGAAACATTTTCTTCAGGTATAATGACTTAAATTTACTTCAAATAGCATACCAGAAGCAAAATGCATGGAAAAACTCTCATTTATTTTACTATCAGGATTCTTGGAAATCCTAACCATACTGTTCTGCGAGCTATAAACATGCACATGCTTTCACAGTCCCTGTGTACATCTCTTCATCCAGACCATGGAATAGCGACAGGGCACTCTTCATATTTTCCTCAGAAACAGGTTGCACACCAGTTCCTATCCCAGTAGAGGCTACAGCAGAATCAACCTAACAATACCAACCTCATCTATTTCCTGTGATTCTTTGTATTTTGGTATTGTTGTTTTGTTTCAAATTATTTACTGAGCAGCCCAAAGGGGATTAGCAATGGGGCACTAGGTATATGTTTTCCTATGTTTCTAGTGACTGAAGAGCTTTATGTTTATGGTGGCACAATAAATTGCATAAGGCTGTTTTAATAATAGGAGTCTGAAATGTAAGGTACACAGAATTCTTCCTTTCATTCTAATGTAAATATATATTAAAAAAAAAACCCCAAACAAACAAGGAGACCAAAGCAGCAAACCCCTCCTCATCACACACTTGAATTATGTTTCTTTGTGTCAGATTATATCTGTAAAGAAAAAGCTTAATAAATAAATGTTCTGATACATTTGTCACTCATAGTAAGTAACTGATTAAACCCATTAGGGATTAACAGCATTGAAGTGGTTGCATAGTTTCAGTCACTTGGAGAGAGGGGAGAAAAAATGCCTCAGAAAGACTGTTTCTTTTCAAGGATTTGCTTTCTTCTATTGATTCTGATAAGGTATTTTTGCTCAATGTTTCAGCTTCTTTTAGGAGGTCTCAGAAATTAAGTACTTAAAAGATATTTCAATTTATTTCATACTACTATTATCTGGTGAATAAAGATCTTTCTTTACTGCAGTGCAAGAGAAATGAAAGCTCTATAAGCCATTTTGAGTTTGTTTTCCAGCCATATAGTAACAGGACATTTTGCAGTCTACCGGGAGACAAACAATCTGCTCATATTCCCGATAAATGAACAGAGTGATCTTTAGGAACTCCTGGGTTACCATGGATACCATGTATTCTAAGTCACATTGTTTCTGAATAAAAAATCAGTTTTCAAAATTGTTAAACATAACAGAAGCATACATTTTGTCTTTTGGTTTGTTATGTTTTTCTCTTTTCTTTCTGCCATAAAAGGCATAGTAATACTAAAGGCAGGGAAAAAAATTGCTACTCACCGGCAGTCATTTACAACTTGGATCTTCATCAGCTGAGCTGTCTTCTTTAGTTGCTGAGTGATAATGATTTCATTTTATGCAATTTTACTTTGGACTACTAAAGGTTACTATGGAAACCTCAACTCTTTTCCCCTCTTCACATTCTTTGAACAGGTAGTAAGTCTCGCTATGTGGGGGAAGTGGCACTGAAACATTTCTTGAAAATCAGCTCCAAATTGCTTTTGCCATTCATAAGGCAATGTGAAAGTAAGATTTTTTCAGACAGTCTGGTAGAAGAACAAAATATTAAAAAAAAAAACAAAAATGTTTGAATCTTTAATATCTGCCAAACTTCTGGGTTTTGACTCACTGAAATGTCATTTTTTCCCTGATTATAATGGTGAATATAAATGATTCCAGCATTAATCAACATAATAAAGTGGTGCAGGATTTATTCCCACATGGTTGCTCTTGTTTTCATTTTTTTTGAGATTTTTCAACCTCTGAAAAAGCTTTTTTATTTTCTTTTGATTCCTCTGTGCAAATCATGTTAAATTAATTGTTAAAACACAAACAGTGGATAGAGTTAGTTTCAGCATCTCCAATTTACTTCTAACACGGTCATTGGTTTTTGGTCCAGAATTCACAACATCTAATCAGAACATCTAAGTGGGTTTCTAATTTGTCTCAACCTAAAATTCAGTTCATAATTTAGAATACTGAAGCATTTACTTTCAGGCCAGTCTGTAATTTGGCCATCAAATAATTTAATTCTTTATATATTACAGTCTAGTTTTGTGCCCCATGTCTAAGCAAGCAAGACAGCTAATCATCTCGGACTTTTATTTGTTTATATTTCTTTTTAGTCATGTAGGAAAAAAAAAATCCATAATTTGGCTTTCCATCTGGATTCTTCTGGGTCTTACTCTTTACTTGAGTTTATCTGCTTTGGCTGGAAAACTTCCAATATCAAAATTAAACAACACAGAAACAAAACAGTAACAAATTTTTGACGGTCATTCCTATATGAATTTTGACTGCCAGAATTTAATTTAGTATTTTTAAAATATTTTAATTAGCCATTAATAAATACTTTACTTGACTTTCTAATTTCCATTCAAAATGGAATTGAAAAGCAGAAGAGACCAGAGCCTCCTTTGCCAAGACCAGATGTCACATTGTTCGTCTCCCAAATTTGCTTGAGCAATATCCAAATATAAATCATTTTGTTCTGCTACATCAAAAATTTCTCCTTCTTCACAAACATCAGCAAACACTATGTTCAAATATAGGCCTTATGTTTTCTGTTCATTCTGTCTAGTAAGCCAAATGTATAATTTTTTTTTAATATTGGAATGACAATTTTTTGCATGAGCATTCAGATTTGGGGAAGTTTCATGAGACATGAAAATTCCAGACAAATTTATCTCCAATTTTTTTTTTTCAATTTTATTGAAAGTGCAATTTCAAAATCAATATAAATCATTATCTTCTCTATTTAAGTAGTTTCCATTTTTCCCATTTTTGCTGCCAGAAAACCAAATTCTGATGTGCATGCAGGCAAATATGGTCTTTCTCTAAAGCTCATTCAATTTCTTCTTTCATTGACTCTTTTTTTTTTTTTTGATGGTTTGTTTTTTAAAATATATTTAAATATCATAATTTAAAACTTTGTAACCAAAACAAGAAGAATGGTACTCTTTGTTTTGTATTTTTTTTTCTATACCCCAAATAGATTCTGGTATGGCATCTACTCTTAAAAGTTTTAAAAATTTCATACATGGTAGTTCAGGTTCTCTAAAATTATTAATGTTTTGATAAGCGCACCACAACACATCCACACAATTTGCATGACACATTAACAGCCTTGTAAGAGCACTGCTGCATCAAGTTTCCTGACCTTTGATTATTAGCTATACAATGTTATAACACTTTATTTAAAGGAAATTCTAAGGTTTTAGTTGTGGTTTTAGAACAGATTTAGTCAAGAGCACATTCATTCATGAATGTAAGAAGCACCATTATATGAAGAATAACATAACAATTACACAGTTTTAATACAATGATACTAACATTGTAGGCAAAAAATTGGTAGACTTTGCAGTGGCAACATTATGGTTACAATTGTACTTGATGATCTTACAGGACCTTTCCAACTGAAACTATCTATAATTCTAGATAAAAAAGAAATTTATTTTCCTGAATTTTGTATATTATCAAGTGTCCCATCAGCCCCCCTACTCCACCAACTTTTGTATGTTTACATAGCTATATACAAATAAATTTAATTTTAAAAGTAGGTCCAAGAAATCTGAGGAGATAAAAGACTTTGAGATGCTTGAATTTTGGTCTAAAAAGACTAGTTAATTACATTTAATCCTTATCAACTTCAAAATAATTTCCGCATATTGGAATGTTTTCTGAAAATATATCATATAGCCTAAATTAATTCACTTAGAATTGAAGCTGAGGAAAAAGACAACTGTGAGATGGGGAGAAAATAATAATAAGATCAGATCTTCATTAAAATCAGGATTTATGTGTCAGATTCCTCAACAGTCATAAGGTTTTTGTGACCAATAATTTTCTGCCTGTTTTTTTGTTTTAATAATAGTGAAATAATTTAGTTGATACTATCTGTGTTCAATAGATTCTAGTCAATACCAGTAGGTACAGCAACAGGTAATCAGTATTATCTGTAATATTTTCTTCCTGTAGGTCTGAATATTGGTAGTAACTTTGAATACCAGAAGATAGGAGTTTATGATGCAGCTGTTTTGGCTGCCTTTGTGTCTTAATTCGAACGAAACTACCAGAACTAAGGGTATAAGATCAAGATCACGTCACTTACTGCCAAAGTGTGGACCAGCACCCAAGGACAAAGAGTACTTTTTTTCCTAGTCATGGTAGTTGTGAACATCTTTGCTTACAGTCATTCTTAATTTAGAGTAGCTGGGCTGAACATGTAAGATTTCAAAAAGTTTCCTCTTATGGTCCTAGAGAATAATAGCATTAAAAATAAAAGAAAAACAAAATCAACAAACAAACAAACAAACAAACCCAGCAACAAAATCAGCCAAAAAAACCTAAAAAAAGACCAAAAAGGAAATTCAGCTGTTCCACTACATGAAGCACTTTTACTAGGATGATTCTTTCTCTTTGTATTAGATTTCTGCGTTTGAATTTTACTGTCTGGTTGTCTGATTCCTGACCATCATGAAAGAAAAAGTGTAGGTCTACCTGAAAAAGCCTGCATGATTTTCAGTTACCATTTCAAAAAAGCATCCCATTATGTCGGTCAGATACAGTTATTTTTATTACTTTTGACAAGTCTTTCATTTTTCATCATGATTACACCTTTTGCTATAAGGATATTGATCCAAGAAACCACTTCCATACTCTTTCACTTGTTATTTTGCTACACATTCTGTTTGAGGTCACCAGCATTAGATAAAACAATGTCTGTGCTCATTCAATGCCACTATAAAAAAAGAAATTACTTTTAAAGTAATTGTGTGTACCAGTTAGTTAGTCTTTAGTTGAGTGTAAAGACTGCCATTGTGGGTGTAAATTCTTAATGTCTACCTTAAAAAGTCTGTAAGAGCTTTACAGATGTCATTACAGTGATGGCTGGTGTAGAAATTCATGGGACAGATGACATTATGGATGGCAATTCTTGGAGTATATTGGTCTTTAATGAGAATTTGATTAAGGAACACACTGAACTCTTGCTGCAAGTTCTTTCGGAACTGTTTACCTCCTGTGGCAATGTTTCAGTAAAGAGGGCAAGCTGATGGAAGATCTCTTGCACTTCAGTGGTAATCAATACAGGGAGAAAACAGCTCAAGAGAAATTTGAAATAACTGACAGAGGGCTGAAGGAATTAGATGATCTGAAGTCATAGAAACAGATGGAAGAGGGGGAAAGCATAATGGAATGAAAAGTCTTTAAATTCTCATTACAAAGAAATGAAAGATCAGTATGGTTATAGACAAATATTAGTCAGTTGCTTTTGTTCACTCTGACTTGACACATTATGAATGACATTTATTCAACCCTCTGCTGTCTTTTCAACCACAAAATTAATATAGATTTTGGTGCATTTATTGATATTCTTTCTCTTTCAATACTGTAATTACAGTCATTAACTTACTCCTGGGAAACTGTGAAATGCTGCTCCACAAATATGTGCAAGTGGAGATCTGCTTTGAAGTTGGAATACAGACTGTCCAGGATGCTTTGTTGCTCATATATGTGGGCACATCTTCCTCTTAAGAGCTTTGTAGGAATCCATGCCATAACCTGTTTTGAAGACTTAACCTTAGAAACAATGTTTTTGCATAAAGTGGGATTTTTACCTTTTCGCATTCTTCCCATCTAAAATTTTGGAAAAAAAATGAATAATTTATCTCTAATATTTCTCATTTTCTCCCCAAATTATCTCAGACTGATAAAGTACAGATTTCACAGTATCTTTGGTAGGCAGGTACTTTGTAATCTTAAAAGACTAATTTAGCTAAGCCATTTTATATAAACTAGATGAAAAAATGAAAATAATATTGTCATTGTGAAGTGTATTTTTATGTAGAAACCCCAAAATGTATACTAATCCTTTTCTAATAGTTAAAAAAATAAAAGCTAGTTTTCCCAGGCAAAGAACAACATAATTGTAAAAATTGCATAAATTTTACTGATATTGATTCTCTGACAATGTTAATATCCCCTTCTTCTACCTTTTCCTTTAGTATATCTTCTTTTCTTTTCTCCTTCCTTTACTTTCACCTGAGTCATGCTTAGCTTTTCAGGAATTTTTCTTAGTAAACTGTCAGAAGAAGGCTTTAATCATTTTGAGGGTTTTTGAGGGTTTCTAAATGACATATAGATTACATATCAAGTTATCACCACAAAGATCTTTTATGTTTCCCTTATATTATTTAGACACATACAATATTAAAGCTATTTTTCGTCTGCTAACTCTGTTATGCTGAAGAAGAAAAAAAAAAAGGATATCTTCAAGCTTTAAAAAAAATCTTAAAATAAGTATCTATATTTTGTCTTCTCCAAGATTCTCTGTTCAGGAATTCTCTGTCAGTGGATGTATAAAATAATAAGTGAAGCTCCACAGTATTTCTCCATAACCTCTACTACAGTATTTTGTGGCTCTTAGAAATTTAACTATTTCTGTTGTAAGGATCTGAAGTCTTGCACTAATATGGTACAACTGTGTAATTGTGGCTCAGGCTTCCAATAAAAATGGTAACTGGTGAGAACAAGCTGTAAAAATATCTGTTCAGGCATAAGAAACATAAAAGCTCAGATGAATATGTAACTTAGGAAGAAATGTGCATCCAACACAGTATCACCAGGCAGTCAAAATTAGCCCACTGTGTTCAACATTGCTGTGGCCTCATTTATTTGGAGTATTGAGTGCAGTTCTGGTCCTCATTAATTTGAGAAGGATCTGAAGGTCTTTGCATGCATCCAGAGGAGGGAAACAAAGCTGGTGAAAGTGCTGGAAGACATGTCTTGCGAGGAGTGGCTGAGGAGTCTGGGTTTGTCTAGTTTGAAGAAATGGAGGCTGAGGGCTGACCTTGCTGTTTTCTACAACTTCCTGGGGAGGGGAAGTGAAGGGAGAGATACTAACCTCCTCTCCCTGAAATCCAGTGATGATATGCACAAGTAAGGTTGGTTCAAAGCTGTGCCAGGGCATGTTCAGACTGGATATAGGGAAGCATTAGGAGAAGGTGGTCAGACATTGCAGGCTTCCTTGAGGAATTGGTCAATGCCCAAAGCCACATGTTCAAGAGACATTTGGATAATGCCATTAGCAGCATTAACTTTTGGTCAGCCCTGAATAGTTCAGGTAGTTGGACAGGAGGATCACTGTAGGCCCCTTCAAGCTAAAACTGTCTATTCTATTTCCTTCTATGCAGAAACTTAAGGAGTCAAAATGAAAAAAGATCACTTGGAAAAGGTATGAAATCCTGATAGGAAAAACAGAGTTGTCATTCCACTGTTAGCAAAATCACTGTGTGGTCAGTAATAAGCTGATGTATATAAATACATAAATACATATTAATATATAAACCTGCTGTATATAATGCCATTTGAGATTAAACCTGGTCAAAAGCCTCCTAACTACAGATTTACTATGCTATTCTTCATGTTTTCAATGTATAATTAAGATTATTGAATGAAAAATGCACATAATAATGAAGTTGATTTTAAATCAGGAAAATTGAATTGGCATTATGCCAACCTAGCACTTCATTGCATTATGCTTTTGAGTTCTATTTACTGTACTTTAAATGAGATTAGCTTGCTAGTGGTTGGATAGATACTGCATATAAAAATCATTTGTGGGAGGGCAAACAGCAAGCACTACTTTGTGGTACATAAAGTAGGGCAATTTATAAGAACTAAACTCAGATAAAAACATTGGCAAACTACAGTGATTTAAGCCTGGTTTCCTAGGCTTACTCTGCCATTTTAATTTCTTCCATCTCATATATTTTGAATTCCAGTTTCATACATACACTGGATATGGATCACACAGAGAAATAAGTTTCTATATGTTTTGTATATTATTGGTGACCATGTAGGCAAGACTGTTATATATGTGAGTATAGTAGAGGCGCTTATAGAATTCCGATTTTACTAAATCAAAATTATTAAAGTATACAGTAATTACATATACATATATATGTAATGTTATATGTGTAAGTATAGTAGAGGCTTATAGAATTCCGATTTTACTAAATCAAAATTATTAAAGTATACAGTAATTACATATACATATATACATATATATATATATACACACACATAGTTTTTTTGAAATTCAGCAGTGACGATTTTTAGATGTTAAAAAGATTGCTGTGGAAATTGTAGACCTGTGAAAAAAATAAGAATAAAAATCAATAGGGAAAAAGCTTTCTTTTCTTAATTAATTTAAAATTTTGGGAAATTTCAAATGCTACTAAACTACCTTTATCTTTAAAATTTAGGGGATGGGGGGATGACAGGACTTTTTTGGTGCTTTGACCTTTAAGGGATTTAAAAATCTCCATGGAGCCCCACATGGGTACTTGCCAAGCAATTTACTGATGCCATTTTTTGTGTGTTGTGGCTCAGATGAGCCCTTATCAATCAAAAGTTTTTTCTTAAAATCTGAGAGTTATATTTCTTATAGGGACATTCTTAGGATTTAGTGTGTGCGTGTCACAGAAGAGCTCTTGGTTACTTATTGGAGTTGCAAAGATGCAACTCTTTAGAGAAAGGAATCTAAATTCCTGTTAGAGCACCTGCAGTCTAGTTTTGCAGAGAACCTTTGTTTTAAAAGCCAAATGAAACAAACAATGTTTTAAGACCCATCATTCTATGGCAACTTACCCTGCTAGTATGATATGAAACAATTTTCAGCTTAATTTTTAGCTTCATTTTTGTGACTTCTCTTTTTAAAAGAATTGGTTGTTTTTTTCCCACCACATGAAAAAGAATGGGTCTAAAGTCTACCTTCAGACAGAAGACAATTATGCAAAAATATAATCTTTTTGTACAAATACTAAGAGCTATCAAAAGCTTTTGTACCTGAGAACAAAAATCACCCATGTAAGACAATTTCAGATATTTTTGGAGTTTTCAACTTTTACTTTAACTGCTTCAGTGTAAATGACTGAATCCACTAAGTCTTTAGGTCTCTTTTTTTTTTTAATACATATTTACCTTAATAGACTGTCTAGACTCGTGCTTTTCTAGGCATGAAAAGCAAATAATTAGGAAAAAGTGGATATTGGAATGACAGAATTAGCTGGCTATGTGCAGAAATCTTAGAAGAAAATTATTTACAAGAAATTTATATATAAAGTGAAATTAATGCAATTAAAGTAACGGAGAAAAAGCTAAGGTAGTGAAAGAGTTACAAAAACAGCTCATCAATCTAAGCATCTCCTTTTAAAAAGCTTCACCTGAAAATCTATAAGCATCTAATGAAAAAAATAGCAATAAATAAAACAACAACAGAAAGGTCATCTTAACCCACTGAAGAGTACTTCTATCGTTGTTCTTGAGTGTGGTACTCTAGCTTGCAAAAATACACATTCCCATTCTTGCATTAAGTAAATAGTGGTAGAGAAGAAATAAGTATCAAAACAAAATACTTTTTAAACAACTTCTGTTAGAGATTATTATTCTCAACCTATTTGTCATTTCTGTATGTACTTTATTAACCTTGCTCTAATATTTGTTTTCCTCTACAACTGCCTCAAGTCTAGACAATGTGTTTGATGAAATCTATCATACAGAAAGAATTTTTTCACCTTTCACATAGATATCTAGAGCATGGTTTAATATT